>NC_090727.1:76072978-76077978 GCF_036898095.1 Palaemon carinicauda | reverse complement strand
AGTCCCTCTACATCGGCCGGTCTCCCAGTAGAGCTGGGACAGGCCCTCTCTTCTATTGTTGGAATGATCCAACAAATGCAGAAGGAGAATCAGGAGAAGGCGGCTGCAATGGAACTGCGAATGCAGTGCCTTGCAGAATCACATGGGCCCCAGAAAAGCTCAATGTGAAAGACCTTCCTTTGTGCTCGGATGCTAACCCATGGAGGTATGCTGAGCACATTTCGATGACGACTGGAAAGATCGTCATCTCGGATATGCTGGGCTCAGTTCCCCTGGAGGGTGGAATTCTGGCCCAGCAAGGCACCATATCCGGACTGTTATGTCCGGCTGAGGAAGGAACCAGCTTCAAAGGAGGAGGCAGAGCCGAAGGAGGTCATAGTGATGACCATGCTAAGGCTCAAGCTCTACTTTCATCTTCGATGAAAGAGAGGGGCTTCTCTAACTCAAAGGTAGCTGCATTGAATAAGAAGCTCCCTTCCTTTGTGTCCTCGCCTACTAGAGCCTTCCCCCTTTTTACAGAAAGGGTTTCTGGCTGTACTAAAAGCAATCGAGGCCGGCAAGTCTTGCCCCTCCCTAGAGGAGTGTAAACCCTTGTCGCTGGCCCTGCCTATGGACCACAAAGATTGGAAGGACGTCCATCTTACGTTCTAAGTGGAAAGTTGGAGGCTGATATTGCCGGACGTCAGTTCGGCAAGGACCCCCCTAAGCTGTCTGACTTTCTTTTGCGAAGTGAGCTCGATACAAAAGAAAGACTGACTGCCTCAATGTCTCTTCAGACTACTCTCGAGACGATGGCAAGTGACCCCAAGGTCCATGAAATGTTCATGGTAGTGGCCAAGCCTCATCTGGCCACAGTGACGAAGGACCTTTATGGCTTCGTCAAGGCAAGGAGAGCTTGTAGGGAGTTCGTGTTTACCTCGGCTACAGTGAGGCACGAGCTAAAGAAACTAATCTCCTCCAACATTTGGGGAAAAGACCTTTTTCCCTACCGACTTGGTCAAAGAAGTTTTTGATAAAGCCACCTTGGAGAATAGAAACCTTCTCCAGAAGTGGGACCTGGCTATCAAAAGAAAGTCTTCCCCGGATGAGGGTCCTCAACCAAAGAGGAAGACTATGAGGACTAGGCTACCGTCTCGGCCAGCCAAGCCTCTTAGACAGCAACAGCAACTGCAATTGCCATTGCCCCCAGTGCCCCAGATCGTGGCACAAACCCCGACCACCTTTCAGTGGGTACCCCAGGCCGTGTCGACACAGTCCACGGCATTCACCCCAGCGTTCGAAGGGCAGTCTACTTCCTTCCGAGCAAAGCCTAGAGGAGCAGCCAGAGGCTCGTCTAGACGCCCCTCAAGGGGAAGGGGATTCAGGGGTGGTCGTGGTCAGGAAGGCAAGACCTCAGGACGGCAGTCCAAGTGAGGTGATACCGGTAGGAGGGAGACTTCTGAAATTTCGGGATCGGTGGACCTTCGATCCCTGGGCCCACAGCCTACTCAAGAATGGATTGGGCGGGAGCTGGTACAGCACTCCACCCCCGTACCTTCGGTTTTTTCCAACACTCCACCCCCGTTATGGAGGAGTACGTTCAAGAACGGTTGGAGAAAAAGGGTGAAGCCCATCAATTTCTAAGGGAGGCTGTTTTGTGTTCCCAAGAAAGACTCGGAAAAGCTCAGAGTCATTCTGGACTTGTCGCCACTTAACAAGTTCATAGTGAATTGCAAATTCAAAATGCTAACACTGCAACACATAAGGACCTTACTGCCCAAGAGGGCATATTCCGTCTCTATAGACTTGTCAGATGCCTACTGGCACATTCCAATTAGCCATCGACTCTCCCCCTACCTAGGGTTCAGGCTACAGCGAAGACTATACGCCTTCGGAGCCATGCCATTCGGGCTAAACATAGCCCCAAGGATTTTTACGAAGCTTGCGAGCGTAGCTCTCAAACAATTTCGCCTAAAGGGAATTCAGGTAGTAGCCTACCTGGACGACTGGTTGGTGTGGGCAGCATCCGAGACAGAATGCTTGCAAGCTTCCAGTCAGTGATCCAGTTCCTAGAGTACCTAGGCTTCAAGATCAACAGAAAAAGTCTCGACTTTCTCCATCTCAAAAGTTCCAGTGGCTAAGATCCACTGGGACCTTTTGTCACACCGTTTCTCCACCCCAGCGAAGAAAAGGAAGGAGATAGCGGGTTCTGTCAAGAGACTTCAAGATTCCGAAAGGATATCAAGACACGAGCAGGAGAGAGTACTGCGCTCTCTCCAGTTTGCTTCGGTGACAGACCCAGTGCTAAGAGCACAGCTAAAGGATGCAATCGGAGTTTGGAGAAGTTATGCATCAAACGCGTGAAGAGATCTGAGAAGACCAGCCGCTTCGGCTAAGTACTCTTCTCAGGCCTTGGTCCCAAGCCAGACATCTAAAGAAGTCAGGTTCTTCTTCAGCCACCTCCCCCGTCGGTGACGATTCACTCAGACGCCTCAAAGGAGGGATGGGGAGGTCACTCTCATCGGAAAAAAGTCCAGGGGACTTGGTCCAGGCTATTCAAGACCTTTCTCATAAAACTTTCTAGAAGCTAGGGCAGTGCTCCTTACCTTAAAGAAAGTCTCCCCGCGTCATTCGTTCCACATAAAGTGGTAATAGACAGCGAGGTAGTTGTAAGATACTTGAATCGACAAGGATCGAGGTCACCACCTCTCAACCAGGTGATGTTGGCCGTCTTCCGATTGGCGGAAAAGAAGAAGTGGTACCTGTCGGCAGTTCACCTTCAAGGAGTCCGCAATGTGACAGCGGACGCTCTATCCAGGTTCACACCGATAGAGTCGGAATGGTCCTTAGACGCAGGATCATTCTCCTTCATTCTGAATCAGTCCCAGAACTGCAGATAGACCTCTTTGCGACGAAAGACATCAAGAAGTTGCCCCTGTACGTGCCCCGTACGAGGACCCCTTAGCGGAAGCAGTGGACGCGATGTCCCTCGACTGGAACAGATGGTCCAAGATTTATCTGTTCCCTCCTCACAACCTTCTGTTGAGGGTCCTCAACAAACTGAGATCCTTCAAAGGGTAGCGGCAATAGTGGCCCACAAGTGGCCGAACAGCGTGTGGTTCCTCCTGGCATTGGAACTGTAGCTGAAGTTTGTACCACTACCAGATCCAGTTCTGACCCAGCGAGTCCAGAAGTCAACTGTCTGCGCTTCATTACAGAAAACCCGGACCCTGCAGTTCATGATTTTCTCTCCCTAGCGGTGAGAAAGCGTTTCGGGATTTCGAAAGCCAGTATAGACTTCATTGAGGAATATAAATGCAAATCTACTAGAAGGCAATATGAGTCATCTTGGAGAAAATGGGTGGCCTTTTGTCAAGGCGAAGATTCCGCAGGAGATCTTGACAGACTTCTGCTTATCTTTTTTCCCCACCTCCATGGTCAAGGGTTGGCAGCGAACACGATTTCAGCGTGTAAGTCTGCTTTGACAAGACCCATTCTATATGCCTTCCAGGTCGACCTAGGTAACGAGATCTTTAATAAAGTCCCGAAAGCCTGTGCTAGGCTCAGACCTTCAGCACCTCCAAAGCCCATTTCATGGTCTTTAGACAAGTTCTTCATTTCGCTTCTCTGTTGAGCAATGAAGAATGTGCGTTAAAGGATTTGACACAAAAAGTTATTTTCCTAATTTGCACTCGCGTCCGGGGCCAGGGTTAGTGAAATTGTAGCCTCTCGAGAGAGGCAGGTCGTGTTCAGTTCCTGGATGGGGAAGAACTGAACCTGTTTCCGGATCCTACGTTTCTCGCCAAGAATGAGTTACCCACCAACAGGTGGGGTCCCTGGAGAATCTGCCCTCTGAAAGAAGATGCATCTCTATGTCCAGTAGAATGCCTAAAGGTCTATCTTCATAGAACTTCAGACTTCAAGGGTGGTCAACTATTCAGGGGAGAAACATCAGGCTCAAATTTATCTCTGAATCAACTCAGAGCAAAAATCACATATTTTATTCGCAGAGCGGATCCTGACAATACACCCGCAGGTCACGATCCGAGGAAAGTTGCCTCATTCTTAAATTTCTTTAATTGCATGGATTTTGAACATCTCCGTTCATACACTGGCTGGAAGTCTTCCAGAGTGTTCTTTCGCCACTATGCGAAGCAAGTAGAGGAACTAAAAGAGATCTGTGGTAGCAGTGGGTCGCGGTGTTAACCCTACTGTTTAACTCTGCGAGGAACAGTGGTCTTAATTGGGACGATTAATTCCAGGGTGAGTGTGTAGTTACATACTGTACTACAAACTAAGTGAGGGCACTGTGTTGCCCATCCAGACTGTTCCATTTCCGAAGGTGAACCTAGCATAAGTGCAGACATGTGTGCCGAGCGTTTCTAACGCTAATGTCATTGATTTGTAATACAGGCTTTTATGACTTTGATACCTCGGTATCTTAAAAGTGGCATCTAATGTTTTTCTTTCAGACAAACAAGCCCTGTTTACTATCATACTTATGCTTAAAGTTTTGGGTTATCCTCTTCTTATATATATATGTATAATTGTGGTTAACCTGTCTGTTTATTGTCTGTCAATAAGCTTGTTCTTGAGAACCTTGCGTCTCCTTCACCTGTGTCAATTTATTGGTATAATTGAGCATTCATTCTATGTACCTTATCTGGGATAATTCTAATAGAATTGTTCCTTTATGCAAGCTATGTTGCATTGGTTTTCCTCCTATGCGGATATAAAACCTTTGGCCAATACAAGTATTGTGCGGAAAACTGGTCGATATTTCATATTGACGCAGTGGTCCTTTACAAACTATGCTTTACTTAATATAGGGCGAGACCACTATATTAGCTTGCCTGGTATTCATACATAGATATATGTACTCTTCGAGACTTTCCAGAGTCTAGTAGGACTCTTCCCTGTAGGGGGCAGGAAGCTCTAACATAGTTTATAGTTAGTTGAAAAGATGTATAACGGTAACATCTTAGGTCTCTAGGTCTAGTCGACCGGGAATAAATATCTCC
>NC_090727.1:76052978-76057978 GCF_036898095.1 Palaemon carinicauda | reverse complement strand
AGGGTAGGATACGTGGGCAAGAGAGCCGTTACAACTCTTAATCTCAATATATTACAACTAACACGTTTCCTGTTAAACTATTCCAGGAATACTAAAACTACTCCCAGATCTTTGCTCTGGCAGCATCTATAACATTGAAAACGCTTCCAGAAGACAGATTACCAACAGATCTTTGCTCACCTTACATTGTTGAAAGAATATCTTGGGGTGGAGAATGACAGAGGATATCCCATTAATGGTTAATGCAAATATGGTTACACTTAGCATACTTTTTCTAATTACTCTCAGGTTTCCTGGATCCGCCAGCGAGATTTACAGGTATTGCCCACTGGACGGCACACATTCTCAACGGATTTGAGAATATCAGTCTTGCCCGGGACAAGATTCAAACTGCGTAGACCCCGGGACCTAGCAAGTCAAGGGAGCCTTCAAAGTCATGTATTTGAAGGAGCAAGCGATTCAACTTGGTATCATACAATTGGTAGTCAGGGTCCGAGGTCCTCTTCATATTCGCAACTTGAATATGAAGAAGAGGACGGGTCAGGGAGTTTCGCTGCCATGACAATCTACGTAACAGAAGACACAATATTTCTGAATATGGGAGAACTGGGCGGAAGAATCTCTCTTAGGCATATATTTCCCAGGTATAAAATGGACGCAAAACGAGGTAAGAGAAGCTTACACCACTACAATTACAACTATGCAAGACGAAAAATGGGTCCTTGGTATAAAACTAACCTCAAATCTTCAAAAGACTATTATTTTTCCTCCGGTTGGATCCAAAAAAGATCTAAAAAGGCACTGCCCTCTCAGAACCACCACGGATACACCAAGCTCCAATCTCTGACGGAGCTTCAATTCACGAGGAGTAGGAAGAACGACCAGAGAGAGACGTATAAGAAGGAAACTAACCCTATTGCCATCTACCCACAAGGGCCAATCCCCATTGCTTCTGATTAAAAAAACTTGAAGCTGGCTCATAATCACATTGATGGCGTCTGGGTGCCTGAAGACTACACGTTACAGATCAAGTTCACGAAACCCCAGGATGGAGGGACGTATATCTGCCAAATTAACACGGAGCCTAGAATTACACAAGCTGTTTTTCTACGTGTTGTTAGTGAGTAAATGCCTTGACTTTGGAGTTACGTTTCTTAGGTTAGAAAATTTATATCATAACGTTCCATAGTTAATAGAGATAATTAATGAATTACATACACTGTACATTTGTGTATTAGACGATTGCTGACCTTAATGCAGTGGAAATAAATGAAAATATAAGACTTCTGATCTATACGTTTCTATAAATATAGAGGGAATAATTCCCATGACATGAAAATATTTTAGATGTATACAAAAGGTAGAGAGAGAGAGAGAGAGAGAGAGAGAGAGAGAGAGAGAGAGAGAGAGAGAGAGAGAGAGAGAGAGAGAGAGAGAGATTAGCTCGACCTCTGTTGCCCTACAATTCTTTTGTCCCTGATCGAATGATATTTCCTCTATAGAGTCTCCTAAACAGTTTAAAAGTGAGGTTGGCTCGCTACAATTCAATTGACTTGGGAGTATAAGTTATTTTTACACTGTCCATATGAAACCTTTTACCTTTTCTCTTTGTTTGACAGGTGTATATATATACATGTATATATATATATATATATATATATATATATATATATATATATATATATATATATATATATACATATAACAGATGTGTAAATGGTGAAAAGTAAGTTCAATCAAAAATCTTGGAAAAAATATAACGTTTTTGCTAAACTTTTAAGACTAGAAAAAAAAATCCAAGGCAAACTGCAGTTCTCCAAAAGTAGTTAGCCTCTTCACTCAATATCAGACTGTTGCAGTTGTAAAAAACAAAAAAAATACTTTTGGAGGGTAAAATTTGTTTTTCGTATCAAAGTTCAATTTGTTCAACAATTCCAATGCTTGTGAGTTAAAACAAACAAAGATGTGTACGTGCGCAGTCATCCATATGTGTTTTTATAAATAAATATATGTATATATATATATATATATATATATATATATATATGTATATATGTACATATATATGAATATATATGTATGTATATATATATATATATATATATATATATATATATATATTTATATATATATGTGTGTGTGTGTGTTTATGCGTGTGCTATCAGCCGTTACTACTTCCCTGCTGGACAAAGGCCTTACTCATGTCCTTGCACTCCTATCTATGTATACAGTATATATATATATATATATATATATATATATATATATATATATGTATATATATATATATATATATATATATGTATATAATATATATATATATATATATATATATATATATATATATATATACAGAGAGAGAGAGAGAGAGAGAGAGAGAGAGAGAGAGAGAGAGAGAGAGAGAGAGAGTGGGTGGGGAAAGTGATAGCATAAATCTTACAATGAAACTTGAGTGTAAAAGTACAAAACGTTATATAAGTGAGCGTATATATTCCAGGTATAAAGAAAGAATTTTAGTGAAAGAGTACATGTTTTTCTTAAGGAATCGGTCTGGATAAGACTGGATAATTGAGAATATTATTTGTGATGTAATTGATGATTTCAAACAATTTGTTTGAGCAAGGGTCAAGCAGCGACTGGAAATTAAAGATGACAGTCGAATAATGCTCACACTTTACTTCAGTCTTTCTTTCTTTCTTTCTTTCTTTCATTTTAGTTTCGCAGATGTTTTATAGCTGTGTCCGTTCTGTATTACCATGAAGTGTTCCATCCAATTAAAACTTCTGGGCAGTTTTTTTTTAATGAGTGATTGGGTGTAGTCGTTCAATAACTTCCGCTCGTTGCTGTCACAGATGACGTATTTAAAAAGTATGGAATTATTGAACTGAATATCGAGTGAACAGTATACACATATCGTTAAAACCTGTTAAATCACATGTAGCCATTATCAAGAATCTTTTAAGAATCAGTAATTGTTTGTGTAGTAATGGTAAGCAGCTCTTCAAAGAGAAAGACACTCCAAAATCAAACCATTGTTCTCTAGTCTTTGGTAGTGCCATAGCCTCTGTACCATGGTCGTCCGCTGTCTTGGGGTAGAAGTCTCTTGCCTGAGGGTACACTTGGGCACTCTATTCAATCCTATTTCTCTCCCTCTTTTTTTTTTTCTATATATTTTATGGTTTATGTATGAAAGATTTATTTGAATGTTGCTACTGTTCTTAAAATGTTTTATTATTTCCTCATTTCCTTTCCTCGCTGGGCTATTTTCTCCTGTCAGAGCCCTTGGGCTTAGAGTATCCTGCTTTTCCGACTAGAGTTTACCTTAGCAAGTAATAATAATGATAATAATAATAATATAATAATAATAATAATGATGATGATGATGATGATGATAATAATAATAATAATAATAACAATAATAGTAATAATAGTAATACTAATAATGTCTTTGAATGCAAGATGGTCCAACATGTTGACATTGTTTGTACCCAAGCGGGAACTAATGATCAATTCCTTTGTTTGTTTAGTATACAATTAATCTGTCTCCTGGGAACATTAATCATATTTTGCTCTTCATTAAGGTTTAAACCCTGCGGGGATTGCCTCAAGTGTTATGATATATCAAGATCTTTAATAGTAAAGGATGTTTTAATATATATATTTCAAGCTTAGTCATGATTTTTATATATAAAGCAGGCTTCTCCTATTAATATTCTCTCTCTCTCTCTCTCTCTCTCTCTCTCTCTCTCTCTCTCTCTCTCTCTCTCTCTCTCTCTCTCTCTTTTAAGTATTTTAGATATTTTATATTATTATTCATTACTTTTATTATAGTCTATGTAGTTTATTTATTTCCCTATTTCCTTTCTTCACTCGGCCATATTCCATGTTGGATAACTTGGGCTTATAACATCCTACTTTTCCATGTAGGGTTGTAGCTTAGCAATAAGTAATAATAATAATAATAATAATAATAATAATAATAATAATAATAATAATAATAATAATAATAATAAGTACATCGCGGCAAATTCTTTCTATAGCAATGTTCAGATATTTTTATAACTGATATTCACAGTATTATGCTTACATCCATTAATTTTGACCAACGATTTGTAAGATATATTTTCTCTTTTTCCAAATTACATTATAAACCTCTACGTTATTTCTTAAATAAGGGTTATATCTACACACCTTATAAACCTCTATCTTATTTCTTAAATAAGGGTTATATCTACACACCTTATAAACCTCTACGTTATTTCTTAAATAAGGGTTATATGTTATTTCTTAAATAAGGGTTATATCTACACACCTTATAAACCTCCATCTTATTTCTTAAATAGGGGTATAAACCTCTACGTTATTTCTTAAATAAGGTTATATCTACACCTTATAAACCTCTATCTTATTTCTTAAATAAGGGTTATATCTACACCTCATAAACCTCTACGTTATTTCTTAAATAAGGGTTATATCTACACACCTTATAAACTCTACTATTTCTTAAATAATTATTTCTTAAATAGGGGTTATATCTACACACCTTATAAACCTCTACGTTATTTCTTAAATAAGGGTTATATCTACACCTCTTAAACCTCTATCTTATTTCTTAAATAAGGGTTATATCTACACACCTTATAAACCTCTATCTTATTTCTTAAATAGGGGTTATATCTACACACCTTATAAACCTCTACGTTATTTCTTAAATAAGGGTTATATCTACACCTCTTAAACCTCTACGTTATTTCTTAAATAAGGGTTATATCTACACACCTTATAAACCTCTATGTTATTTCTTAAATAAGGGTTATATCTACACACCTTATAAACCTCTATCTTATTTCTTAAATAGGGGTTATATCTACACACCTTATAAACCTCTACGTTATTTCTTAAATAAGGGTTATATCTCCACCTCTTAAACCTCTATCTTATTTCTTATAAGGGTTATATTACACACCTTATAAACTCTCTTATCTATATCTATAACCTTC
>NC_090727.1:75929957-76052478 GCF_036898095.1 Palaemon carinicauda | reverse complement strand
ATCTAGTTAACTCAAGAAGTTGGCTATAATGGACTACAAAATCTGAATGTACACATTATAATATCACCATTAATATAAATATAATTAAATGCAATGGAATTCTGCCAATACAGGCAGAGTATTCTTTACAGGACTGTGATGTCGATATGTATAACCGTGTGTGTAATACCAAGAATGTTGAACCTTTCACGTTGTACTAGAATTAACACAGCGTCTACAAGAGTGATTTTGAAACACTTGGCACTGAAAAAAATAATTAAGACTGTTTTAAACAAGAACTAAACTGTTTTAAAAAAGGAATACACTGTTTTAAACAATAAATAAACTCTAATTGGGTGTCCTTTTAAACCCGGCAAGTAAAACAATAAGTGAACTTAATCAAAATTGTAAAAAAAAAATATTTTATCCGTCTTAAGACTTTCTTTTTTCATACAAAATATTCTCAATTGTTTTACTTCTTGTGTTGTTATATTACTTTTATTTCTTTAATAAATCTGATATTGAATTCTTTATATGTATTTTCATTATTTCGATTATTATAATATTAGCTGTTTTAAATATTATTATCATTATTCTAATTATTCAACTATTATTTCAATTACTTTAATCAAAAAAAAATATTACCATTTTAATTATTCTTTAAATTATTATTCTAATATATTAATTATTATTACTATTATTTCAGTTATTATTATTATAATTTCAATTATTTCAAATATCTTTATTTATATTATCATTTTGAATATTTCTATTATTTTAATCATTATTATTATTATTTTGAAAGACAAAATTTGAGAAAAAACTGCTCAATAGATCAAACGAAAGAAATGTATGTATTTCTTCATGACTAATTTAGGAATAACCGTTTGCAATTCACTGACGTCTCAAAGTTAAAACGGAGAGTCCGAGTATAAACAAAAGTGACGATAAAACGCTTCTTGCGAGTAATGAGAAATTAACATTTACTTTATAGAAACGACAAAACAGACGGAATTAAGCGAAACTCCTCCTAAGACGCTTTTCTCTAGAAGCTGAATCGGACCTGAACCTTCTTCTGAGTTGGATGTTGTACCTAATTCAACTATAAATCTACTTTTGAATTAACTTCAACATCTTGCCAATGCAAAATATCTTGAATTTCAAATATATACTACAGTACTTAACACAAAATAAAAACGTTATTCCTTATATATAAAAATCTTTAAGCTCGCTGACATCTCTGTACATTTCTATAAATAATAAATAAATAAATAAATTTCAACAAACAATATTCATAGAATGTAAATATGAAAGAACGAAATAAATTTTACATAAACCTTTCATATATTTCAGAGATTCTCTTATTCAGATCTTCCACAATTCCACGAGACATTCTACCTTACGTGTATGTGTATATATTCACAAGCTCTCTAGAATAAACTCAATTGTTAATTAGCAAAATTGAGTTTTTTTCTTACATTTTGCATTATTCAATTCTTTCATTTGGACCTAAAATACATCTATTCTTATTCGAATAAAAAACCCAAGACTTCACTGAAACGAAATTAAGAAAAGGTGTAATTATCGATGCTCTCTTGATTCTTGATGAAATCGTCTATGGATTCGTCTATACCCCAGATATATCTTCAGTGATATTGTTAAGTCTTCTACTGTACTTCGTACTGACGTCGATAATCTGAAAAAGAAAGTTAAATATTTTAGTCATCCTTTTAAGAATATCTCAAGACAATACAGATAATAGAAGCAATTATACATTACTGAACTTTTGAATAATATCCTCATCATTCATTAAAGCCTAACTGCATCATTCTAAACTCTAGGAAGAATTAATCTTGAGAGTTATTCACTTTTCTAAAGTTTGCATTGCTTTCGATTTTCGTCTTCATTCACCATCAGGAGAGGAACACCGCTGGGCAAATCCTATCATTTAAATGTGACATTTTTTCACGAAACAACTAATTGCTTAGACAAAGTCTATACGTATACATGTATAACAGAGTATTCCTTTTAATATTTAGATGTACTTGTAGGTATCCAAGTGTTAATATGACAAATTCGAAGATAATTTGTATTTTTCCTAACCATACAAACCTTAGCTATTTACATTGGGTTTACCTTTTAGCGCAGCTGAAATGGCGAGCCATTAGAATTTAACGAGGGTGTATTACCCCCGCGCTAGTTAGCAGGGGGGTAGGGGAGTGGTAGCTAGCTACCCCTCCCCCCCTCACACACAGGTGAATGCTCACTTTCACTTAGAGGTAGGACTTGTCTTGGGGGACAGGGCTGGCGGGCAAATATGTGTAAATAGCTAAGGTTTGTATGGTTAGGAAAAATACAAATTATCTTCGAATTTGTCATTTGTTCCGTAACCAAATTACAAACCACGCTATTTACATTGGGTGACTTACCCCTTAAGTAGGGTGGAAAGTTCCCAGGCATACTGGCTTTGGCTTTACCCGGGGACTCAGAATCCGAGTGAGTCGCACTCGAGAAAAGGAGTCCCTGCACCTCACAAGTTCCTTGCTCCGCAAGGAACCGTGTGGCCTACATAAGCTTGTGTGTGAAGGAAAAAGTGTGACCCATCCTAGGCAGTTGACCTGGAGTTCCAGAAGGAACTCTGGGTTAGGACGTTCCCAATACCACCTCGTCAGGGTATGGGGGACGCGACAGTATTAACTTAATACTCGGAACACAAGGAAGCATGGTTTACCTGCAGAGGTTCGAGGTCAGCTATGCAAAGACCAGGATGCTGCTTCCCCGTAGAGGGGGTGATGAAGAAAGAAATAAGGGCCAGACATACTTCTTTCGTTCATGCAGACTAAAACCTGATAACAATGCCCTCAACCTTCTGCTACCTGTCCAAAAAAGGAGCCTGAGGTTAGACCAGCTGTTGTGTAGCCATCACAGAGCGATAGAAAACGTATCGAAACTCCTGTGGGTCATGCCCTGCAGGAAGCGGGCTGCGAAGGTCATTAGACGCTTCCAGACTCCAGCTTGTAGCACCTGCGTCACAGAGTAGTATTACTCGAAGGCGAGGGACGTTGCGATGTATCCAACATCGTGCTGTAGGGCGACGTGACGGGGGAGGGTCTGGAGACAGGTCGAGATGAATGTCCTTGAGTCCCCCGTGTCCTCCTTGTGCTCCCAGATCGGCTGCAACTGAGGACAAACTGCACCTGTTCCCAAAGCTAACCTCTCGATTCCTTTACTGGCAAGAAAGAGAAGGTTTTGGGACATCAGATACAGAATGGAGACTCGAAATCTTGAAGGAATTGGACCGAAGGGCCGGGACCCCAAGATTCTGAGTCTAGCCAACAACTCAGGAGCGAACCTGAATGTTGCCTTCCCGTCTTCCTTAGAAAGGGCGGAGTCGTACGAGACCAAGAAGATTGCTTACACACTGGCCGCGGCCAGAGTGAGCAGGAGACCCAAGACGGAATACAATCCGAGGCCTGTCGTAAAGGGTCTTGAGAAGATCTCTTAAGGGACTAAAAAGTCCGAGCCATGCTCCAAGTTGGAGGTCTTCCTCCGACTAGGGCAGGGACGATCGTAGCTTCGCATGAGCGAGGAAAGATCCAGCGGGCAGGAAAAAGTTATTCCTTTAACCCTGAAGGTCAGGGAAAGGCTGAGCGACAGGCTTCATTGCCGAGAGCGGAAAGAAGTTTCCTCCCGCCGAACGGCAATAACACCGTTATTGCTGGAGAAGAGGCCTCAGGGGAAGAGGTATATCTCCCACGGCACCAACCACCGAAGACTCTTCACTTCGCCAGGAAGACCCCTGCGGATGACTATCGCAGATGACGCTACCTCCGTCCCGCGACTGTAGCGGGTTGTCTCTTCTTGAGGAGGGGGCGTAGTGTCTCCAGGCCTGAAGCCGAAGCGGCGCCCCGGTTCGTGAAAGATGTTGCAGTGTGGTTGTTTGAGTAGTCTGTGCCGTGGGAGAAGCTCTCCTGGGAGTTCCGTCAGGGGATGCAGAGGGTCCAGAAACCGTTCTGCGCATAGTCCCAGTGGAGCTCTCCCATTGAAAGGTTGACAGACAACCTGGTCTTGTTGAGACCCATTCTCCACAGACAAAAAGGAGGGAAGACGCAGGCGTCGAAGTTGTCCCACCATCACCGGAATGCATCTTGCCAGAGTCTCGGGATCTGAGACTGGGGGAAAGAACAGCGGAAGCTTGAGGTTCCAAGCTGTTGCGATCAGGTCCCCCAGACCAGGACTTGCTGGTTACTCAAGGCCAAAGACCCCCAGGTACACTCTCTCTACGAGGCTCTGCTCGGATGGTTGGAGAGAACATTCCTCTGCCTGGAATGAGAGAGCCGATGGTGGTATTGAGAGTATCTCAATCATCTCGGTATCTCTACTGCAAGATGTGAAGGTGTGAAAATGCGTCCCCTGCTGGTTAGAACACGCCAGAATCATGTAGTGGATTTTTGCCTTATAGAGGTGAGTTACATGTTTCTTATATATGTTCTAAACACTATTATTACATGTACTATTACTATTATTATTAGCCAAGCTACAACCCTTGTTGGAAAAGCAAGATGCTATAAGCCCAAGGGCTCCAATAGGGAAAAACAGCCCAGTGAGGAAAGGAAATAGATAAATGATGAGAGCAAATTAACAATAAAACATTCTGAAAACAGTAACAACGTCAAAACAGATATGTCCTATATAAATTAAAGACATAATCAGAAAATTCTTAACCTTTTTCATCAACTGTATAAGAATCTATATCGTCTCTCAAGTTAACCTGTTTACCTTTATGGTTCTATTTTTCTTAATCCTGAGATACAAACACAATATTGTATACAATACTGAACAAGGACGATGAAATTAATATGTTAGATTAACACAAAAATATATCGCACATTTTTGTCTTACCCAGAAAATCATTTCTTTTGTATTTTCCTTTTATCAAGAAAAAGCTAAAAGATTTAAACAAACTGAATCTCAAGCGAGTGTTGAGCAGACCCACACGCGAGTGGGTCTTCCCCGCCGCCTGCGGGCAATTATAACTACCTCGTTTGATGATAATTTGTATTTGTGTATGAACATCGAAGAAGTTGGACAGAAAAATGAAAGACAGAAATTTGGAACGGAGATAGAGTAGACAGTTAAAAAGTGGACAAAGAAGAAGCTGAAACCATTTAGCAATGCTTACAGTGTACCCTACAAAGTACACAGATGACACTAGGCAGCTACGAAGAGCAAGGATCGTCACTCACCTTCTCCTTAACATTTTCGAAGCGAGAAAGTAGGCGAGAACATCGAGAGATAGATCAAGAAGGCGTCGTCTTGGGGTAACTGAGTGTTCTCGGTCTATCTTTATCCTCCTGGACGGCTGTATCCCAAGTCCGAGCGTATACGGTTCCACCGAAATCATAACGGTGACGGCGCAGTTGTCAAACACCTGCGGGAGACGAAGGTCGATTAGTTCGAGAAACAAGCGATTAAAAAGATTCTTATTCTGTCATTTCTTTTTAAACTCAAAAATTTTATTTCTACAATAATTCACTTGAATAAATCTAAACACAGTTTTATTTGTCTTAGATTATAATAATAATAATATTTATGGCTACAAATATAAAAAACATATCTTGTAAAATTTATTCCTCCTTCATAAGAGTTGGGTGTTGGGGCCAGGAAAGCCCTTCAGTGTCAAGGTCCAACTGGGAGAAAACATTGTAAGTAGAGTGATAGTTAAGGTGGAAGAAAGGCAGCAAGAACGGGGTCAGGTAGAAGGCTAAAGAGAGAGAGAGAGAGAGAGAGAGAGAGAGAGAGAGAGAGAGAGAGAGAGAGAGAGAGAGAGAGAGAGAGAGAGAGAGATATGACTTACCATTGCAATATTCAAAAAGGAAGTCCGCAATGTAGATGAGGAAACAGGTCTTGTTCCCGCCACCATCACTGACCACGACGCATTTAAGTCTACATTGACCTTTCGTCTTGCAACACCTAATGGTTACTACCTGGAAGAGAAGAGGGAAAATGAACGAGTGTTGCCATATCAGGATCTGGAAGAGTCTAAGGTTAATCTTAAAGTTATGACCTGAAATACAATGAGTACGTTTTGCTATTAAAAACTCCTATTTTTCTTCCATGACTTTTCTATGGTACACTGAAACTGAGCTAAAATGTTTTATACACTTTTAAATATAAATAAATATAACAAATTTGGAAATAATTTGTATTTTTCCTAACATACAAAGCTGGAGCTATTTATAGGGTATTACTTTCGGCATGAATGTAAAGAGAGTTCTATATGAGAAAGTGATTGTACCAACTGTGATGTATGGATCGGAGTTGTGGCGAATGAAAGTGACGGAGAGACAAAAATTGAATGTGTTTGAGATGAAGTGTCTAAGGAGTATGGCTGGTGTATCTCGAGTAGATAGGGTTAGGAACAAAGTGGTGAGGGTGAGAACGGGTGTAAGAAATGAGTTAGCGGCTACAGTGGATATGAATGTGTTGAGGTGGTTTGGCCATGTTGAGAGAATGGAAAATGGCTGACTGCTAAAGAAGGTGATGAATGCAAGAGTTGATGGGAGAAGTACAAGAGGAAGGCCAAGGTTTGGGTGGATGGATGGTGTGAAGAAAGCTCTGGGTGATAGGATGATAGATGTGAGAGAGGCAAGAGAGCGTGCTAGAAATAGGAATGAATGGCGAGCGATTGTGACGCAGTTCCGGTAGGCCCTGCTGCTTCCTCCGGTGCCTTAGATGACCGCGGAGGTAGCAGCAGTAGGGGATTCAGCAGTATGAAGCTTCATCTGTGGTGGAAAATGTGGGAGGTTGGGCTGTGGCACCCTAGCAGTACCAGCTGAACTCGGCTGAGTCCCTGGTTAGGCTGGAGGAACATAGAGAGTAGAGGTCCCCTTTTTTGTTTTGTTTCTTTGTTGATGTCGGCTACCCCCCAAAATTGGGGGAAGTGCCTTTGGTATATGGATGGATGGATGGACTTTCGGCAATGCTGAAAACCAGCCAAGACAATTTTAGTGAGGGATAACTACCCCATCCACTAGTTAGCGGGAGGGGGTTGGGGTAGACTAGCTACCCCGCTCACTCACACCTGTCAGTTGAGTAACCACTTTTCTTTTCTGGCAGGACTTCTAGGGGGACAGGGTGGCGGGCCAAATTGTATAAATAGCTCCAGGTTTCTATACTAGGAAAAATACAAATTATTTCCAAATTAGTTATTTGTTCCGACACAGATACAAACCTTCACTATTTATAAGGTGACTTACTCTAAGGAGGGAGGAAGTTCTACCATTTGGCCTTGGTCATGACCCGGGGTTCATTCTAATTGGTTTTTTATCTAATTAGTAGGAACCCTACCCTCACTAAAATCAAAGTAGTTACAAGGTAACTCACTGATAGCGACCTGCAGAAGCTTGTGTGAGAGAGACTGGTGGCTTGTCTTTAAGTAGGAACTCGAGGATTCTAAGACATATCCAATACCTTCCCTCAAGAGGTATTGGTAACGTAACAAAGTATTCATTCATACTCAGGATGCACAAGGGAAATGATTCTTACCTGCAGAGGGGTGAGGTCAGCTATGCTTTGGTCTTGCAGAGCTATTTCCCCAGTGGGGGAGAAGGAGAAAGAAAGAAGTGAGCCAGACATTCTTTTCATTCACCCTAGACTAACCCGGGTAACCTCAACCCTCAACCCTCTGCTACTTGTCCATCAAGGAGCCCGAGGCATTAGATCACTTGTTGTGCGGCCACCACAGGACCAATGGAGAAGGTTTCCATGCTCCTGTGGGTTACGTCTTTCTGATAGTGGGCTGTGAAGGTCGTCTGACGCTTCCACATGCCCGCTTGCTATACCTGTGCCACAGAAAAATTCTTCTTGAACGCCAGAGACATTGCAATGCCTCTGACGTCATGAGCTCTGGGTCGGTTGGACAGCGGAGGATCTGGATATAGTGCGTATTCCATTACTTTCCTTATCCAGGAGGAAATAGTATTCCTCGTGACCCTCCTCTTGACCTTCCCCGTGCTGACAAAAAGTGCTCGTTCACGGGGGCGAGCTTTTGCTGTTCTTTTTAAGTAACACCTCAGACTCCTTACCGGACATAGTAACAGTTGGTCTGGATCTTCGGTTACAGAACGAAGACTCTCTATCCGAAATGGGACGAACCTGGAGTCAGGCACACCCGGATTTTGAGTCTTAGCTACAAACTCAGGGATGTAGTTGAGGATTACTTCCTCCCATCTCCTAGAGTGGGAGACATCAACAGATAGACCATGAAGTTCGCTAACTCTCTTGGCCGAAGCCAGAGCAAGCAGGAACACCGTCTTCCACGTTAGGTGGCGATCTAAGGCCTGGCGTAGTGGTTCATAGGGGAAGCCCTTCAGAGCCTAAGGACCCGAACCACGTTCCAAGGGGGAGGTCTTAGCTCTGCCTGGGGACAAGTAGGCTCGTAACTGCGTATGAGCAAAGAAAGTTCCGAGGAGGAAATATCGACTCCTTTCAGTCTAAAGGCGAGACTCAAGGCTGAGCGGTAGCCTTTGACTGCCGAGACCGAGAGGAGCATTTCTTCCCAAAGGTATACAAGAAACTCCGCTATAGTTGGAACAGAGGCATCAAGGGGAGAGATACCCCTTCCACGACACCAGCCACAGAAAACTGACCACTTCGCCTGGTAGACTGCCTCTGTGGATCTCCCGAGGTGTCCAGCCACTCTTTTCGCAACCGGTTGCGAAAAGCCTCTCTGTGTGAGGAGGTGCTGGATAGTCTGCAGGCGTGAAGTCGAAGCGAGGCTACGGTTTTGTGGAAGATGTCGGCATGTGGTTGTTTGAGGATGTCGTGTTGTGGAGGAAGCTCCCTCAGGATCTCCGTGAGGAGATGCAGAAGGTCCGGGAACCATTCTGCGTGATGCCATAGCGGAGCTATGAGGGTCATTTGCAAGTTGTTGCTTGCTCATACCTGGTTGAGGACCTTTCTCATCAGACAGAACGGGGGCAACGCGTAAGCATCCAGGTTTATCCACCGTTGTTGGAAAGCATCTTGCCAAAGAGCTTGGGGATCTGGGACTGGGGAGCAGTACAACGGGAGCCTGAAATTCAGGGCCGTTGTGAACAGATCCACCGTCAGGGAACCCCACAAAGTCAGGACTTTGTTGGCTAACAGAGGATTCAAAGACCACTCGGTGCCAACTATCTGAGTCGCTCTACTCAGCTTGTCTGCTAGCACATTCCTCTTGCCCGGAATGAAGCGAGCTGATGAGAGTCACCGAGTTGTCCTCTGCCCATCTGAGTATCTCTACTGCAAGATGGCACAGCTGCTGTGAAAAGGTACCGCCCTGCTTGTTTAGATAAGCTACTACCGTGGTGATGTCGCTCATCAGCACAACGGAGTGCCCCGCCAGGATCTGGTGGAACTCTTTGAGGGCCAGAAAGGCTGTCCTCATCTCTAAGAGATTTATGTGCTGGTACCTTTCTGATTCGGAACATTGGCCGGAGATGTAATGGTGCAGCACGTGAGCCCCCCCACCCTTCTTTTGATGCATCCGAAAAAAGCATCAATTCCGGGGAAGAGATGAGAAGATCGACCCCTTTACAGAGGTTCGGCTCCGCCAGCCACCACTTGAGGTCCGACTGTTCCTCTAGCCCTATGCGGACTAGGTGATCCCGGGAATCGGAGTGTTGGTTCCACTGGGATTTTAGTCGCCACTGGAGGGATCTCATCCTGAGTCGACTGTTGGGGATCAGTCGGGTCAGGGAGGAGAGGTGACCGAGAAGGCGAAGCCAATACTGCACTGGGAGCTCTTCCCAACTGAAGAAAACCTACGCTATCTCCCTCAGTCTCTGGATCCTTTCGTCTGATGGAAAAGTTTTGTACCTTAGGGTGTCTAATTGCATGCCTAGGTATCCCAGTTCTTGAGAGGGGAGCAGTTGAGACTTCTCGAGGTTTACCACGATCCCCAGATCCTGGCAAAACCTTAGAAGCTCGTCTCAGTGGCGGAGAAGGGCCGCCTCCGAGTCTGCCAGAATCAGCCAGTCGTCCAAGTATCTTAGGAGACGGATGCCGACTCTGTGAGCCCAAGATGAAATTAGGGCGAATACTCTCGTGAATACCTGGGGTGTTGTGGAAAGACCGAAACACAGTACCCTGAACTGGTAATGCTTCCAATTGAAAATTAATCTCAGATACTTCCTGGAAGACGGGTGAATTGGGATCTGGAAGTATGCGTCCTTCAGATCTAGAGTGCACATGAAGTCCTGGGGTCTTATCGCTTGTCTGACTGTGTCGGCCGTCTCCATCCCGAAAGGTGTCTGTTTGACAAACCTATTCAGGGCCGAGAGGTCGATGACTGATCTCCAGCCTCCAGACGTCTTTTCCACAAGAAAGAGTCGACTGTAGAAGCCTGGGGACCCGTCGAGGACCTCCTGAAGAGTGTCCTTCACCAACATGGACTGGACTTCTGCCCTGAGGGCAAACTCCCGTGCGGATCCCTTCGCACAGGAGTTCGATGGAATCGGCACTCGAGTCAGTGGAGGGAGAGAGAGCGTGAACGGGATACGATACCCTGAACGAATCACCTCGACCGTCCAGGGTTCGGCCCCGTGGTGAAGCCACCTCTGTCAGCGGCTTTGCAGGCATCCCCCCCACAGGAGGGCAAATGGGAGGATTGCCTGTCTTATTGGGACCGGCCTCGGCCAGATCCCTTCTTACCCTTTCCTCCACGGAAGGACTTTTTGCTGTGAAAGGCCTGCTTTGCATCCTTTTAACCCTGCTGTTTTGGGTCTCTAGCCCTTTTCGGCTGCGGGTTTTGCTGTGCTTTCCGCTGTGGCTGAGAGGGGGAAGGTTTAGCTGTTAAGACCTTTTGGATGAGGGAGTCCTGACTGGACTTCCTCCACCTCTCTGCCACCTGCTCGACGTCCTCGGGATGGAACAAACAATTGCCCTCGAAAGGAGCATTTCTCAGACTCGCTACTTCGGCCTGAGGGAGATGTCTATAGAGCTTGCCTATGACGGCATCTCTCCTCTTCAGGATAGTGTTGGCCCAAAGGTTCACTACCTGATGGGAGAGGAACTCGATGGCCTGAGTGCCAGACAATAGGAAAGTCTCCAAAGACTTCCTGGAGGACTCCCGAGACAGGTCTTTAGACCGCATCAGTTGTCCTAAGGACCCTAACCAGAAATCCAGCTATGAAATAGCCTGCATGGCGTACTTCGCCACCTTTTCCTGGTTTAGGATTTCAGAGGCCGAAAAGGAGACTGAAAGTCCCATAAGTTTCTCGAAGGGGGTGGCCTTCGAGAGTGCCTCTATAGAGTGGTCGAGAGGCAGCGTTGGAAGAGATTCCCCGAGGATCTCATAGTACCTCCTCTGAAACACATACGGAGGAGGTAGGAGCTTGGAGGACGAGTTGGAGCGGAAAGAAGAGGTGGACCCAATTGCCTGGGACACTGTCTTCTGCTTGGCACTCTTCAACCCCTTTGACCAGGGCAAAGCTGCACTGGTCCTATGAGGTTTCTGAGTGCCATAAATCTGGTCAAGGACCGTTCCTTTCACATCTAGAGGGGCTGCCGATGGATCTGGAAGTCCATTAATGGAACGGATGCAGGCTAGGACCTGCCAGAAGGCGTGTTCCAACTCCTTCCTCTCATCCTCTGTAAGCTTAGGGCTAGCGGTTGCTGGCAGAGCGCCGTCCTCGAGATCGCTCTGCCCTTCCACGTCCGAGCTCTAATCCATAGGAGCCCGGAGTGGGTCGAGGTCGTCAACTGTATAGACTGGGGATAGGGAAACTACCGGGGAGGTGCTCGCTTCCAGCTGCCTGGGAGGCAGTGAGGAAGGAAGCCTGGCCGAGGATTTGGGGATGGTGAACAAATCCTTCGTTTCCCTCCCACAAGGCCGGAGGTCCTCTGTCCCCAAGGGCCTAGAGGACTCCGTTGGCTTACGGGTGGAATGTAAGTCCACTGCCGTACGGGGTGAATCCCATCCGGTCGCAGGTCGTGCCTCCTTAGACACTATCTCAACCTGTAAAGAACGGAAGGAGTCTCCATAGGGAGTAACCCTATCCTCCTTGGGGGGCGAAGGACGAATCCTATTCCTTTCCCCCTTTGGCCTGGCCTGTGGCGTCTTGAACTGAGGTTCATGCCTAATCTCCTCCAGAGGTCTTTTGCGAGGGGATGACCGTCTCCCCTTGCCTGAAGGACCCGCCTGTGCGGGAACTTCTGACCTCCTCCTAGGATCGGAGGGAGGAGAGGACCCCGGGAAGAAAGGAAGCGACAAGGGAATCCTAGGTGTATCACCTAAGGACTGGGAACAGGGAACGACTCCCTTCATGGCTTGGCGCATTATACTGAATAAGATGCTAAGCCATGGCGGGTCACGGGCTCCGGAGGAATTAAGGGGAAAGTCCTTAGGAAAGGACCGTTCCCTGGGTTTAGGAACCTGGGCAGGTTTCCTAACCCTCTTGTCTGATGGAGGCTTCCCTACAGGCAAGATTGGCACAGGCCTACCCTTGGGGATAGGGTCTGGGCTCACGACTGTTGTCTCTGTTGAGGCCTAAGGGGCTCGAGAGAACTGATTGTGAGCGCCAAGATGGTCGTGCACTCTTGCGCCGAATTGTTGGTAGGCGGAAGGGAGCTCGTGCGCACGCCGTTCCCGATTGCGCACTCCTGGAGCGTATGAGGTTGTTCGCGCACCTGGCGCGCAAAAGGTTGCTCGCGCGCAGTAGGTGGTTTGCGCGCATGGCGCGCAACAGGATGTTCGCACATATGGCGCGCCATAGGATGAACCCGCACGCCATGATCGTCGTTTTGTTTGCATGCGCCAACTTGGTCGGGCGGGCGAGAGCTCTCAGGTTAGTGAGAGAACTCACTGCTACGCTCACCCGAAGGTTCACGATAGCTTGTGTTGTGTAAGCGCGAACGATCAACACAACGAGAGTTTAAAAACTCTCTGTCATAAAAAGAATGACTCTGGACACGAAAACCCGAAAGTTCAGCGTGAACTGTGTTGCGCAAACCCGAAGGATCAACGCAACGAGAAACCGGAGTTTCTCTGTCACAATACACCGAAGTGTTAGCGCGACTAAAGTTACGAGAGCCCAAGGGTTCAGCGTAACTCAGGTTACGACACCCCGAAGGGTCAGCGTAACGAGGATTCGAAGTTCCTCTGTCACGATATGCCGAAGGATCAATGTGACTGACGGTACGAGAACCCGGAGGTTCAACGTTACCATCGTTACTAGAGCCCGAGGGTTCAGCGTAAAGAGAAACCAAAAGTTTCAAGTCGCGAGAGCCCGAAGGTTCAGTGCGACGGAGACCCGAAGGACTCCTGCTATCATGAGAACCCGCAAGATCAACATGACGAGAGCCCGAAGGCTCACGATCACGCCAACCCAAAGGGTGATCGTCAAGAGGCCCCGAAGGATCAACTTGAGGAGAACCAGCAGGTTCAAAAAGACGTCTCCTCACAGCCTGAGGAGGAGAACGCCCGGGGTTAGAGAGGGGTTACCCACCCCTCCACTCTACGAACCTCCGGAGAGGAACGTACAACAGACTCGGCCCGAGGGGGAGACTGATTAAGGTCAACGGATAAATCCTCCGCAGGGGAGGAAAGTTCGCCCGAAGGAGAACTACGCTTATGACAAGGTTCTCTTTCCGCCCCTCGAGGAGAACCTAAAGCGTAAGGAGATTGCCGATACACAGAGGCCACCTTCTCTCGCGAACGAGAGATATGTTCCCCCGAAGGGGAAGCTTGCCTTGGAGAGAGCCCTGCCACCGCCCCTGGTGGGTTAGCTAACTCCTCGGCGTCGGAACCAGACCCAAGGTCTGGAAAAGAACAGGCGCTCCCTGGGGGAGGAGAAGGAGCCGACTCACTAGGGGAGCCGCCATCCTCGTCTATCCCACAGGGTTGACCTGGAGTCACATGCCCTGCACTACTGCTCGACCGTACCCCGGAAGGGCCTGGTCGAGGATTAGCTTTGGGCAGAGATTTGGGCGTAGAGGAAGCAGAAGCCCGCGATTTCTTCAATATTGAGGAAGACCCCGAAAGCGAAGATTCGCGTTTAGACTTCTTCTTCTTATCACGCGCAAACCTCTCCCACTGGGAGGCAGGCCACTCCCTACACTCGGAACAGGTGTTGTCCCGCGAACACTGAGTTCCCCAGCAAGCCGGGCACAAACGGTGTGGGTCCGTCTCCACGGACGACACGAAGGTGCCGCA
This sequence comes from Palaemon carinicauda, assembly GCF_036898095.1. Lineage (NCBI taxonomy): Eukaryota > Metazoa > Arthropoda > Malacostraca > Decapoda > Palaemonidae > Palaemon > Palaemon carinicauda. Next base: position 76,038,302 of record NC_090727.1, on the reverse strand, counting down.
GTGGCAGCCTTCAATCCCTGGACATGTCCGCATAGCGGGACAATAACCATACACAGACCGACACACACAAAAGAAAAAGAAAAAGTAATAAAGTCGAGGCAGTTTGTTTAACGGGAGAGAGAGACAGAACATCTGCACTCTACCAAGCCAAAAGTAAAAGTGGTTACTCAACCGACAGGTGTGAGTGAGCGGGGTAGCTAGTCTACCCCAACCCCCTCCCGCTAACTAGCGGATGGGGTAATTATCCCTCACTAAAATTGTCTTGGCTGGTTTTCAGCATTGCCGAAAAGTAATACCCTATAAATAGCGAAGGTTTGTATCTGTCGGAACAACTATGATTTATTTATATACTTATTTTTTGTACAGTATTTAAGAATTCTATTATATCTTTAGTATGCAACATTCTAATATTCAACTGTTTCTTAATAAAATTCTATACACAGTACTCTTTTTAATTAGCTTAGGAATAACTAAAGAAAATATCCCATAAAATTTAACAAATCAAACAAGGTTTTTGCCAGTTTGCAACTGACATGCAAGACCTCTTGGAGATGAAAGCATCGAAAGGAAAGCAAAAGAACTTGCTCTAACAAAGCAGACAGTTAGAACACGTATAGAGGAAATCTCTCTCCTGATGTATCTCGGCAACTGAAAGACCTCGTCCATCTTTCAGTTTCTCGTCTTAAGCTTTGGACGAATCAGCTGAAGTATGTGTTGTAGTCCAGTTATGCATTTTCTGAAGAATTGATGATAATCATATTGTCTTTGATGGGAATGTGGATCTCTTCTTGTAAGAACACAGAGCACAGCCCGGCACTCGTAAGCATATGAGGTAATGCTCTTTGCTCATAAGAACGCAGAGTGCAGACCCGTATTTGTAAGCACGAGACGTAATGCTCTATGCTCGTAAGAACACAGAACACAGCCCGGTACTCGTAAGCAGGGGAGACAATGCTCTGCTTTCAATCACGAAAAATGACGATAGATCCTAGGAAGCGCAGGAAGACAAGGGGGAAGGATCCGTGACTACCATCTCTCTACTTGGTGCACCCCAGTACCAGAAGAGACAACCAGGAGACTGGTCCTGCTCTCGATGAGACGTACCATATGAAGATTACCTCTCCCCTTATAGCAGGAGGATGTGTAAATTTACCCTCAATTGCTTGAGGAGTTGGAGTTGAGTCCAGATGGACCAATCACCTGCAACCAGTGCAAGAGCGGATAATAACCCAGAATGTACCAGTTAGCGGCGCTGACCGTTTTTCGCTCCCTCCCGAAGAAGAGCAATCGTTAAATTCCAAGGAACTGTACCGAAAGGTCTTCATAGGCGACATTCCTCTTCCTGAAAAAAAAATGTCCGACGAAGAGAAAGGAGAAGGAGGAGAAGGAGGAGAGGAAGAAGAGGAGGGAGAGAAAACTCCTAGTTCTCCTTACCAACGGGGAGTAAATTACAACAGGTTCTTTGCAAAAACACAAAACATCTACACTGGAGTTTTGTCGCAAGGGAGCACAGGGACTTCTATACACAGGAGTCACACCCAGGGACATCCTAACGGTGTCAAGCACTCCTTCCAGGCAATAAGTGCAAAATAAGCACATAGGAACAAATGAACACTCAGGCCAAAAAGGATGACTCCTTCCCAAAGGGACACTACCACAGAGCACGAGTTGAGTTAGCATTTAAGAATTTCACTGTCTTCCTGATAGGAAGAACGTGAGATTACAGTGAGACAAGTCTCACTGTAAATTGCACGAGCCTCTCCTATAAGAGTCTGATGAAAAATGAAAGGACATTCTTGACATCTGTAACGAGGGCTACTTAATCGAGCCCCAAAGAGCTTCGACTTGCTCGCAACTCTTTCATTCTGCCCCGGCAGAACTATGGGGTTCTTACAGGACACAGGACTCCCTCCAACCCTTCTCCAACCATATCCGAAAGTCACAAACTCAAAAGCCTTGGATTAAGGTTGAAAAGGGTGGTCATTTTCGGTGAGAAAGCCTAACTGCAATGAACAGATAGCTTTGTTATCTCGAAAGCCAACGTTTTACAAAACGCATGAATCCACTGATACTTATAGTTGTTGTGGAACTAATAAAACTAGAATCACAGTGAGGTCCTAAAAATGAAGAAGAATGCAAGTGGACAAGCTTGTCACTCATAAGGAACTTCAGGATTATATCCAGACTCCAAACTGGTGAGTCCTTGTTGATTAGATGTTTCAAACAATTTGAGAAGTTCCTGTAGGACTTTATCAAACGAAAGGCAAGATACTGTGCCTGACTACAGTCGTAAACACACTCCTGCATCCTTTAATGAAAGAAGATGCACAATTGCGCTTCCTTCGAAAAGACAACAGGAAAACAGCAACTAAGCTGTAGAGATACTGGAAGAGAAAACTGGGTTGATTCTGAACTATTCTCTAAAACCTCCTATATGGATTGATAAATCCTGGAGGTAGAAGTCTCTAAAGCTCCTATAAAAAGTACCTTTCTAAGGGAGGAGTCTGAGAAAACTTACTCTAAAAGGAAGACTCCTATATAAGGACGACTTAAAGTCGCCACAGATTCTTGCAGACTTCTTGATGGAGAGTCCATTCTCCAGCTGAGATAGTCTGCCAAACTTCTTTCCCCCTGAATGAACCTTACAGAAGGATACATTCTTCTCCTTGCCCAGAGAAAAGACTCCTCGCTGTCCCGTAAAGGGACTCGAGTGAATTCCGCCCTGCTTGGCAAAGAAAACAAATGTTGTGGTAAATCGGCATTGACTTGCCAACAGCCTAGTGTTGCTTCCACCTCTAAGTCGAGGTAACGGAACACAACACAAGGCCTAAGGTCCTTTGTTCCAAAAAAGGGGGGACCTCCTGGAGGACGCCTGATTATTGGTTGGAACCTACTGGAATAGACTGGATCGTTCTACCACTAAAGGCAACTTCTTATGGCATCCGAAAAGGACGCATAAGGACTCAAGATCTTCTCCTTATCCCAAAATGATCGAGGATGAAAAGGAGAGGACGAAGAAATATCACAAAAGGATAACAACTTCTAGCTCCCGACTGGCCGGGAAACGAGCCCTGGTCCAGGAAAACTAAGATGAACAGAGATATATCAAGGATTTCAAAGAAAGATTTAAGATGGCTTGCACGGTTCTAAGGGGAGACGTAAAAGCCCGAAAAAACTAGACTCTGAATCCCCATTTTGATGGTGTCAGAAGAGACTCGTCTTGTAGACAAGAAGATCCAATTCTTCAAAAAAGGCTCAACGTTATCTGAAGATCCAACATGTAGATCGGAAGAACGAGTTCTGAGAAGCCAATCCTCCCTAAACCGGGAGGCTCAGATCTTGAGTGCAGTAGACTGTTACATAAGCAGTAGATACTCTAGACTCCTCTCTAGAACTGGGAGAGAAGTCTATGGAGCTAAAACCTTAAGAAGGTTTCCCTAAAAAAGGAAAAAAGTACTCCTCTTTCAGAAGAAGAACTGACCAAGGTCTGCTCCGAACTTCTCCCAATAATTGCCAGAAGTAGTAGAGTTTAGCTTCTACTGTCTGAAGGCGAAACCAGTCAGACTCTGCTTTGCCCTGTTCCTCGAAAGTCTGGTAGCCATCCTGCTGAAAGTCTTTCCTCGAAAAGCCTGAGAAAAGTTCGGAAAAGGAGATTCTTCCTTTGATTTGCAGCTAAAGAAGAATGGATGAAAAACCTTTCTTACCGTATCCGAAACCAAATCTTAGGTGGCCTTTGGGTAACTCAGATGAAACTCTCTGATCAACTCTACTGAGAAAGAGAGAAAGACAGAGATGTGCAAAGAAATTCTATTTCTGAAAGGATGCAACCCCAAGAGGCTGAAACGAGCACCTCTGACTTCTTGTATTCCAACTAGAGTTGTATCCCAGATACAAGATCTAGAGGCCAGACTATTCGAAGGAAAAAACGAAAGCTGCCTATCCTTGGTCCTTCTGAGACACCAATTAGTCTCTAAACATCCTTAAAGCTCTATTGAATACCTGGTAAGAACCATCTTGGTCAAAAGAGACTTTTCGACGCCTTCCCAAGAGAATTCAGAGGAAGGCTAAAATAGTCTGGAAACTCATTACGAAAAACTTTCATGAGTTTCTTAAACAACCGAAGGACGAATGGACTAAGGATCCTCTCCTTCTGAAAACACAAAAATTCAAAGAAGAAAAGTGATCGTCAATGTCTTCTTCTGACAAAGGACTAACGGCAGTAGTGACGTTGTGCTAAATTTCACAACCCGGAGGACGTCAATGTTCAACAGAACACGTCTGGTAAAGATCGTGACTACTGGTGTCAAAGAAAGCCAGAACATCGCCTCTGTCACTGCGTTGCTCTAAAGGTAGATGCTCGACTTTGAGGAACTTCGCATTCTTAAAAGCGTCTATGATAAAAGAGATCGGTGATCTCAACATTCAAATCAACTAGTGTCATCACAAAGGCTGAGGTTCTCATGATCAATGTCATGCCTCATGCTGGATGTTAGACGTCAAACGTGTAAGACGTGGCGCCTGGAAGAGTGGCCCCAAGCGTCCTGAAAGGTGTGGTGCCGAGCGGCCAACAGAGCACGATGCCAAACGTCTATAAGACGTGGTGCTGAAAGGCCTGTAAGACGTGGCGCCGAGCATCCTGAAAGATGTGGCGACGAACGTCCTGAAAGACATGGCGCCGAACGATCTAGCAAAATTATCTAAATTATGCTGCTTGGCACGTAAGGTTAAAAGAATTCCGTTCAGAGGGTTTCATGGCCGACTGGTGCTCTGAGACAAAAACCGTGTCTATATAGGTTACTCTAAAAGACGTGACGCCGAGAGTCCTGAAAGACGAGGCGCCGAATGTCTTGAAAGACGAGGCGCCGAGCGATCTAGCAAAATGATCTACATTATGCTGCTCGGCGCGTACGGTTAAAAGAGTTCCATTCAGAGGGTTCTCATGGATGACTGGCGCTCTAGGACAAAAAACCATGTTTATATAGGTTATAGTATTGCTATTATCAGCATATGTGATCCAATGCAAGACTCAAACAGCAGTGTAGAAGTTGCACTAAGTTACAAACATCGTGTCAAACTCTTATTATTATTATTATTAAATGCTAAGCTACAACCCTAGTTGGAAAAGCAGGATGCTATAAGCCCAGGGGCCCCAACAGGGAAAATAGCTCAGTGAGGAAAGGAAACAAGGAAAAATGAAATATTTTAAGAATAGTAACAACATTAAAATGAATATTTCCTATATAAACAATAAAAACTTCAACAAAACAAGAGAAAGAGAAACTAGATAGAACAGTGTGCCTGAGTGTACCCTCAAGCAAGAGAACTCTAACCCAAGACAGTGGAAGGCCATGGTACAGAGGCTATAGCACTACCCAAGACTAGAGAACAATGGTTTGATTTTGGAGTGTCCTTCTCCTAGAAGAGCTGCTTACCATAGCTAAAGAGTCTCTTCTACCCTTACCAAGAGGAAAGTAGCCACTGAACAATTACATTGCCGTAGTTAACCCCTTGGGTGAAGAAGAATTGTTTAGTAATCTCAGTGTTGTCAGGTGTATGAGGACAGAGGAGAATCTGTAAAGAATAGGCCAGACTATTCGGTGTCTGTGTAGGCAAAGGGAAAGAACCGTAACCAGAGAGAAGGATCCAATATGGTACTGTCTGGCCAGTCAAAGGACCCCCTAACTCTCTAGCGGTAGTATCTCAACGGGCGGCTGGTGCCCTGGCCAACCTACTACCTATAGCAGCATTAGTAGCTAGCCTTGCTGGATGTCAGGCGTGGCGTCGCTCGATGTCCAACGCTCTGTTGTTCGGCGTTACGTTTACCTTGGCGCGAGGCGTCACGCTCAGCCGCGCCACTATGCTCAGCTGCTTGGCGTGAGGCGTCACGCTCAGCCGCCTGACGAGCGCCACCATGCTCAGCTGCCTGGCGCGAGGCGTCACGCTCAACCGCGCCATCACGCTCAGTTGCTTGATGTTAGAAAACACTTAAACCTTGCCTTACCTACAGCGAGGGCGAGCGTTCCGGGAATCGTCAACAGGAATGCTCGAGGGGACTTCTGTTCGGGTCTTACAAGACGCTCGGTGCCAGGCTAATGCCTCTCGCTTCCTTTCGCCGATCGACGTTACTTCTCCCCTGGGTCCGGGAGCCTGAAAGAAGTCTAAGGCTAGGATAACGACAGGTCCGAACAGAAGCACCCTCCACTATATTGAATAAAATTCACTGCACTAATTTAGCATTACTGTAACTTGCACTTTTAAACTCTTTGGCTTGAATGAGAATGCAATAGGTATTGAATCCTAGATAAGATGTAACAAAATATTTTATATAAAATAATAAATGAATAGATATAGGAATAAAGAATATATACATATATGTAAACAACCCTTATTCTTAAGGATTCCCAAAAATAATGATTTGTTACGCTAAACATGAACAGATATAGCGATCATGTATATATAAGTAAAGAACCCTCAATTGAAAGGGTTCCAAAAAATCACAAATTTTAAGTAATTTGTATTTTTCCTAACAATACTTACCGAGAAACCCTTTCTTAGGAGGTTACTGGTAACTCCTCTCCGACGACCAGAGTTTTACGTAGTTTACCCTACTTCCATGTTCTATACTGTCCTGATTAACGGGAGAGAACGTGACCTGGGGGCAATGCCCGATGAAGGTCGCGTGGCTTGAGAAGGACTCGCCAGTAAGTTTTATGTAAGGAACAATACCATGAGGTCAGTGGGGCACTGCGGGGACGGTTGGGGGGGCCATAACTCGAAAGTGTTTCTCGGTAAGTATTGTTAGGAAAAATACAAATTACTTAAAATTTGTGATTTGTTCCGACACAGAGACTTACCTCGAAACACTTTCTTAGGAGACTTACACCTTAGGAGGAGGGAGTGCCCATAACCCCTGACCCTGATGGACAGTAGGGAAAACTACATAAGAGACATAAGTGATATAACACTTACCCTTCTGCAATATCTTCGTTGTGCTTGATATGGTGAATTTCCGTCTTGTGTAATGAGCGATATTCTTGATGACGACTGATGGTACGAGAAAGTGAGAAAAGGGGGAAAAATAGAACTCAGCTCTTTGTGTCTAGATTCTTTATGTTTCGCGATTGAGCCTGGGGCTTGAGCCGTCAAACCGAATGAAGGGCTGAGATGACCGGCCCGATGGAAAACCCTTCTAGGGACTTTCTCGTACAGTCCTTGAGATAATGTGCAGTGAAGGTCGACTGGTTGGACCAAGTTCCCGCTCGAAGAACCTGAGCTACTGACATGTTCTTTTCGAATGTTAGAGAGGTGCTAATGCCCCTAACATCGTGAGCCCTGGGTTTCCCTGGTGTAGGAAGTCCTTGTTTTAAGTAGGCTTGCATGATCACTTTCCTGAGCCAGAACGAAACCGTATTTTTGGATATGTTTTTCTTTGTTTTACCCCATGAGACGAAGAGATTCTTGATAGACGGGCGGAGGTTTGCCGTTCTCCTAAGGTATTTCCTAATAACCCTGACCGGGAATAATTTTAGGTCCTCCAGGTTTCCTTTATTCAGGATTGCCGGAATAGAAAAGCTCTCAAACCTCGGATCCCACACCAAGGGGTTTTGAGTCTTGGCGACGAAGGATGTGACAAACTTAAAGGTTACCCCCTTCCATCCCCTAGAGTGTTCCACCTCAAATGACAGTCTGTGTAGCTCGCCTACCCTCTTAGCTGAGGCTAATGCCAGCAAGAAGACCGCCTTGAGCGTGAGATTCTTGTCATCAATGTCCTTTAAGGGCTCGAATGGTGGTTTCCGTAACATATCTAGGACTCGCGCCAAGTCCCAACTCGGGATTCTAGGGGCGGAAGGGGGGCATGATTGTTCGAAAGCTCTGATAAGCATGGAGATATGCCTGGAGGAGCCGAGATCTATGCCCTTGAGAAGAAAGACTTGACCCAGGGCCGCCCGAACTCCCCTGATCGCTGGGACTGACATGGCTAACTTGTCCCTGAGATGTACCATGAAGTCGGCTATCACGGGCACTGACGCTTCCAAGGGCTCTATCTTCTTGTCCCTGCACCACTTCACGAATACCGCCCACTTAGACTGGTAGACGGCTGTGGATGATTTCCTCAGGTACAGCGACATCCTCCTGGCTGTCTTGCCGGAGTACCCTTGTTTCTTCAGGAGCCGCTGGATAATCTCCAGGCGTGAAGACGAAGGGCTTGCGGGTTTCTGTGAAACCGCTGAAAGTGTGGTTGTTTTAATAGGTCTGACCTGTCGGGTAGAGGCCAAGGAGGTAGGACGGTGAGGTTCCTTAGGTCCGCGAACCATTCTCTCTCCGGCCACCAAGGCGCTACCAAAGTCATCCTTAGGTTGGTTGCTGCCCTTACTCTGTTGAGGACCTGTCTTATCAGGGAGAAGGGGGGGAAGGCGTACACATCTAGACAGTCCCACTTGTGCTGAAAGGCGTCTTCCATTGCCGCCTTCGGATCTGGGACGGGAGAACAAAATACGGGGAGTTGAGCGTTCAACCTTGTTGCAAACAGATCCATTACCGGGGATCCCCACATCTGGATAATGTAGCCTGCCACTTGTGGGTCTAGGGACCATTCTGTCGCTACCACTCGCCCCACCCTGTTGAGGCCGTCTGCTAGGACGTTGTTCTTCCCCGGAATGAACCTTGCCGTCAGGATGATGTCCTTCTGTTCCGCCCATTTTAGGATTTGAAGGGCTAGTTCGCACAACTCCTTTGATATCAGTCCCCCCTCCTTTTTCATGTAAGCCACCACCGTTGCATTGTCTGACATTAGGGCCACCGAATGCCCTCTCATGTCCTCCTTGAAGTAGTTGCAGGCTTCTTGGACCACTCTCATTTCCAGGATATTTATGTTTAGGGATTTCTCCCCATCTGACCACGCCCCCTTTGCTGTCTTTTCCCGGAGATGGGCTCCCCACATGTCCTTCGATGCGTCCGTGAAGAGAAGGACCTCCGGAGGTTGGGAGGACAGTGGCATCCCACTTAGGGTGTTCGACCGATCCTGCCACCATTCCAAGGCTTTCCTGGACTCCTGAAGGAGTGGCACCACAATGTCCGGGGAACTTTTCTGGTTCCAGTGTTCTTTTAAGTTCCATTGAACCACCCTTAGGTTCTGTCTCCCGTGAGGTACCAGCTTCTCTAGGGACACCAGGTGTCCTACCAACCTCTGCCAATCCTTCGCTCTTCTGGGGCGACCCAGAAGGAAGGGCCGGAGCACTCGATCCAGGTTGTCCAGCCTGTCCGTGGCTGGGAATGCCTTGACCTGTAATGAATCCAGGACTATTCCCAGGTACGTCATCCTGTTGGATGGGGTTAGCTGCGATTTCTCCAAGTTGACTACGATGCCCAGGGTCTTGCACAATTGAAGAAGATCTTCGCCCTGCTGTTTCAAGTCTTCCTTTGAGGATGAAAGGAGTAACCAGTCGTCCAGGTATCTGATGAGTCGAATGCCCCGTTCGTGGGCCCATATGGAGACCATCGTAAAGACCCTCGTGAATACCTGGGGGGCTGTTGAAAGACCGAAGCACATGGCCTTGAATTGTAACACCTGGGCACCCCACTTCACCCGGAGAAACTTCCTGCTCGATGGATGAATGGGCACTTGGAAGTAGGCGTCCTTGAGGTCTATAGAAATCATAAAGTCGCCCTCCCTCAAGGATGCCATGACCGTTCTTGGAGTGTCCATTTTGAAGGTTACTTTCCTGAGAAACTTGTTGAGGGCTGACAGGTCTATTACAGGTCTCCACCCTCCTGTCGCTTTTTCCACTAGGAACAGGCGGCTGTAGAACCCCGGACCCGGGAATGTCACTGTTTCTAAGGCTCCCTTCTGCAGCAACGTCGTGACTTCTTCGTCCAGCGCTGCCCTCTTTGCCAGGTCCTTGGGCACCAACCAGTCCGCCTGTGTTGCTGGAACCAGAGGGGGTGTCTCTTCCATGAAGGGAATCCTGTAGCCCTCTTTTAGTACTGTTACTGTCCATGGATCTGCTCCGTGGAGCTTCCATGATTATGCTTGCCAAGTGAGTCTGAGGCATCCCCCTACCTGAGGCTTGGGCAGGGGAGGGGGACCTCCCATCTTATCTCCTACGGGAGGAACGGCCTGCTCGCCCTCTCCTGGAGGAGAAGAAAGAAGACCTATACGTTGGGGGGGTAGAGGATGATCCTCTTTGGGGGGGAACCGCAGAGGAAGGCCACTGTCCTGACGAGGGTTCCCTCCTTCCTTGAGTTGGTGCGGCATGCGCGGCCATGGGTGCTTCTGTCACTGGCCTCCTGAAGACGGGGCGGCTTGCAGTCTGTGGCTTCAGGGTAGGTAGCTCCCTCTTTTTGGCCAACTTCTCCACGACCTCTTCCGCCTTCTTCGTAGGAATAAGCTGCTCCCCCCAGACGGAGCAGGTCTTCAAGGCTTTCGCTTCCCTGTCGGGAATCTTAATGGGAAGGTTCTTGACTAGGGCGTTTCTTCTCCAGAGAATATAGTTTGCGGAGAGAGCCAAAGACTGAAAGGTCAGGAATTTAAGGGCGCGGCTACCTGACCCCAGCAACTCATTTAGAGCCTCCCGTTTTGCAAGCTCCATGGAGTCTGTAGGCATCTGGGTGCCTACGAGGGTGGTGGCCCACCAATCCAGCCAGGAGGCCACATTAACCAAGTCCTTAGACATCTCCTCCATCATTGCCGACTCCGAAGGGGAGAAGAGGGTAGATGCTGCCGATGCCCTCCCGTCGGAGATGCCCTGGCACAGGATGTCTAGGGTTTCCTCGGTCTTGCAAGCACCAGTCGGCCTATTTTCCAAAGAGTAGTACTTTGTTTGCGACTTCAAACCCTGTAGGAGTTTTGCTGAGCTGTGGCCCCTGCAGGAGTCGCTATTGCGGGATATGACCCTATCGATGTGAGTCCTTCCAATCCCCACGTTACTGGCCTCGGGAAGGGAGAGAGAGGACTTTTTCTGGGCGGGGACGGCTATGAACTTGTTCAGGCCTGAAGTCCAGGCATCTTCCTCTTGAGTGGCGGGTTCTATAAGGTTGTTATAACCCCTAATTAGGGCATGGACTCTCCTGTACGCGGAGTACTCCGTCACCGACGACTCGCCCTCCCCTCCTTCCGACCGATGGGGCGAATCGTGATCTCGGTCTCCGCCGTGATGGCGGGGCCCTCGGTTCCCTTTACCTTCGGCGTCCGCCGTCTCTCTCCTCTTCGAGGCCTTTTTCAGCGAAACGGTGTCCTCCGTGAGATAGTTCGACGGAGGTGTCCGTCCCTTTCTGGATTCTCGATGGGGGGACCTGTCGAGGCTGCCCGGCCTAGACAACGGCTCCCTCCGCTGGGCGGAATAAGCGTCTCCAGGACGGGTCTTAGGCCTGCAAGACGTAGCCCTCCGCTCATCTGGTGACTCCCTGGCGCGGCGCGTGGAGGCCCTTCTAGGAGGACAGTCTCCTGCCCGCTCAGGTGTCGAACTAATAGACCTGGAAAAGTCTTTAAAGTTGTTTCCTGGGACGAAAACCCACGTCCCTTTCGGAGAGACTGGTCTCCTGCTTTTGGGTGTAGGGGAACGGGAACTCATCCTGTCCCGAGATCCTGTGGGAGACCGCGAAGGGGAGTTCCTCCGCACAGACCGATCTCGTTTCCACGTCCCTACCGGGGAGACTGGTCTCCTGCTTTTGGGTGTAGGGGAACGGGGACTCATCCTGTCCCGAGATCTTGTGGGAGACCGCGAAGGGGAGTTCCTCCGCACCGACCGATCTCGTTCCCTCCTCTGTCGTCTCCGCCGTTCACTGCTTGACGAATCTGAAGAGTCACGTCCTGACGAGTAAGACTTACCCCTGTATCGAGACCTAGCACGTGACTGCGTTTTCTTGGGGCTACGCCGTACCCCTGACGTAGATGGAATGGGGAGACTCTCCTGTAGCGAAGTCTTCGGTGGCAACCATCCCGACGGGCCCGCCAAACAGGGAAGGCCTCTCCTAGGCCTTCCTCCATGTCCAGTGGGGACCTCATCGGAGTCCTCGGTATGTCCCAAGCCAATGGATCCTCTTGCGGGGACTCCTCTCTGTCGACGCCGCCCTCCGTCGCTGAGGCCCCTGGAACTTCCACCCAGGAACCTGACGAAGAAAAAGGGACACTATTAGACGACATGGGGTCCCCCGACGAGACGCGGCCCCTATGAGAGAGAGCCACGTCCCCCAGACCCCCACTACACTCACTTACGGGCGCCTGAACTGCCTTGGCCGACGAAGGATTGCCCACAAATTCCCTCTCTTGGGAAAGCGGAGCCATCTGCTTGGTCTCCCTGGACTTACCTCGTCCCTTACTCTGGGTAGGGGAAGAAGGCTGTACCCTACCTGACCCTTCTCCTGCTGAAGTCGCAGGGGAAGAAACGCTAGTCTTCCTAGGGGACTTCTTCGACGCCTTCTTCTTTTTGGTACGGAATTTTACCCACTGGACCTCGGTCCAATCGGCACATTCGGAACACTTGTCCAACGGCGAACAAGCTTTACCCCTACACGAGGTACACAGCGTATGCGGGTCAACATCGGGCTTGGACAGAAAAGCCCCGCACGATCTACCGGCTCTAGGCCCAGGACACCGGCGAACGTACTCCATAACGCAACACAAAGGGCCATAGACACAAGCAAGCCAAAAAGGGAAAGCACTAAAACACTAGGAAAGCACAAGGGAGCGAATTCAAAAGCACGTAGGTAAAGCACAAACCCACACTAAGAGATCCAGATCACGTGGGAAGCACGTGGAAACAAACACAAAGGGAAGCGCACGGAGTATGAAGAGCGACGTGTAGCACGTGTGCTCACATAGCGACCAGAAAACTTACTGGCGAGTCCTTCTCAAGCCACGCCCCCAGGTCACGTTATCTCCCGTTAATCAGGACAGTATAGAACATGGAAGTAGGGTAAACTACGTAAAACTCTGGTCGTTGGAGACGAGTTACCAGTAACCTCCTAAGAAAGGGTTTCTCGGTAAGTCTCTGTGTCGGAACAATAGCGGTTTAATACACTTTAATTGGAATATAAATGTGAATATATGAAAAATGTTATTTTCATTATAAAACAAATTTTTGAACATAATTACCTGGTAGTTATGTATAATTAAATACCAGGTAAGTCTTTTGTGTCTCAAAAATACCATGTAAGTCTTGTGTTTCCAAAATACTGGCAGCCCAACAAAAAAAACAACGATATCCAAGGATTGCTGGAACTGAATCAATTGTCATGAGATTGCGCAGCGTAAAAAAGAAAAAAAAAAACAATACGCTATTCTATTAATCTTGAAATATAGATTGGAGATTAAAAGATCAAATACTAAAAAGACAAAAATTCTCTTAAAAATAATATAGTCTTCTATATTACAAGTAAAATACTCATTAAAAGTAACAATTCCTTTCATTCTTTACGAGTGCAAAGAAAAGAATATCAACAAACTACGTAGCACTATGTAACTACGTCACACGAGTGTGACGTCATCATGTTTCAAAGTGTTTACGTTAGTTTACAGTAGGAGGAAAGAACTCCCAACCTACCTGTGCAAAGTCTACACACGATTTAAAACACTAACACTTAGGAAAAACAATACCCAATCAGCGAATGCTAAAAGCAAATTGTACATCACCAAAATAACTGTAATATACAGATTACAGCGAGTAAAAATTCCATCGATGCTATTGCTACGGCGACAGGGAAAATATGGATACACATGGGATGGTTTCTAGACACCTCGCTAGGGGTGCAGGGTGGTACACCTGGCTATCCAATCGGCGATTGGCGCGAGTTTTTTTAATTTTTCTATCGTGCCGTCAGGGACGGAAGCTATATATATAACTACCAGGTAAGTCTTGTGTTTAAAAGTAAACATCTTTATGGTCCGACAGGACACACATCGAGCGATTAGGAAAGAGTCATAGACGTGTCCATAACACCCGTCTAAATCCCGTGAAGCTAAGACTACTCCAGGGAGGACCGAACCCGTATACGGGAAAGACCGTTGTCAGCGTGACGATTAGGAACTGGCGCAGGTGCAGGTGATAAAGGCAGTGACGGGGCAGAAGCAGCATCTTCCCAAGGAACAGAAATATCTGACTTTGCACTCCTTATGCCAGCTGCATTAGCCTAACTAAGGAGTGTGTCGTCGTTAGAGCTGAAGAACGCCACTAGGGAGAAAAACCTAACCTGTGAATGGGAAAGTTGTCCAACGAGAGGCACAGGAACATACTTCAGACTTTGCAATCCCTCCGCCAGCGGTCATCACAGAACGACAGTGAGTGGCGTTATCAGGGATGAGGAGCTCTGGATCAGCCGCAAATGGCCTCTACCCTCTAATGAATTTGCAGGGAACGAGCAACACCTACTTCAAAACGGTGAATTAGAGTTCACACAGAGAACGACTACCCTGTGGAGGAGGGCCGGGTCACTGCACTCAGATAAGCGGGGGAGGCCTCTAGCCAAAGGAAGATATCATAAGAAAGGGTTCTCCGCCATCAAGGAACACCAGCACTATAACGTCTTTGAGCAGCAATGCTCACACCTGCATTAAATAAAACAACAAAACAAAAAACTGAAAGAACAAGCTAGTCAAAGGCCAGTTAAAAAAAAAAAAAGTTGGTCAGTGGAGAGAGAAGAACATCTGCTCTCCACCGAGCCAAAAGTTAAAGTAACAATAGAACACAAACGTGCGTATGAGCGGGGTGGCCGGCTACCACCCTTGGCCCCCGCTAACCAGCGGTGGAGTAGTTACACCTTGCTAAGAGTCTCATGGCTAGTTTCAGCTTTGCCAAAAGTATATTCCCTAATAAAGAGCATACGGTTTGCATTCTGGTGTCAGAACAAATAAAGAATAACAGCCGGGTATTAAAAAGGAATGAGGGTTGACGGGAGAGAGTGATGGTGCGTCCACTCTCTACCGAGCCAAGATAAAAAGTGACGTCATATCACCGACGTGAGTGTGTGTGTGAACGGGGTAGCTGGTCGGCCAACCCCCTAACCAGTTATACCTAGCTACAAGTGCTATGGCTAATCTTCAGCTTTTTCTGATATACATATCCATAGTGAAGAGTGAAAGGGTTTGCATTAGGTGTTGGAACAAACTACATATTCATTTATAATCTCTTTACTCCTCTTAATTCAGTATATTTTCTTTTTCATCACAAAGCAATTACTCTTCTTTAGCCTACTCTGAGGAAGCAAAACTCTCCACATGAAAACTGGGCCTGGTTCAACTGCTCCATCACCAAGAGTCATTGCAATGCTAATGATAATAAATCTGTGTCTTGCATGGCAAAATGTTATTTTCCTTAGTAAAATAAATTTTTGAATATACTTACCCGATGATCATATAGCTGTCAGCTCTGCTGCCCGACAGAAAAAACCTACGGGCGGAATACGCCAGCGATCGCTATACAGGTGGGGGTGTACATCAACAGCGCCATCTGTCAAGTAGGTACTCAAGTACTCGATGTCAACAAGAACCAATTTTCTCCTCTGTCCACTGGGTCTCTATTGGGGAGGAAGGGTGGGTCCTTTAATTTATGATCATCGGGTAAGTATATTCAAAAATTTATTTTACTAAGGAAAATAACATTTTCCAATATTAAACTTACCCGATGATCATATAGCTGATTCACACCCAGGGGGGTGGGTAGAGACCAGCATTACATGTTGACATTATGAGCTAAGTATTCCGTATTTCATTTTAGCAGTTATTCAAAATAACAAGCATAAAATAAATAAGTACCTGGTAAGGAAGACGACTTGAACAATTACTCTGCCTTTTTAAGTACGTCTTTCTTACTGAGCCTCGCGATCCTCATAGGATGCTGAGCGACTCCTAGGAGCTGAAGTATGAAGGGTTGCAACCCATACTAAAGGTCCTCATCAAAACCTCTAATCTAGGCGCTTCTAAGAAATGATTTTGACCACCCGCCAAATCAAGTAGGATGCGAAAGGCTTCTTAGCCTTCCGGACAACCCAAAAATATTTCAAGAGAAAGATTAAAAAGGTTCTGGAATTAGGGAATTGTAGTGGTGGAGCCCCCACCACTACTGCACTCGTTGCTACGAATGGTCCCAGAGTGTAGCAGTTCTCGTAAAGAGACTGGACATTCTTAAGATAAAAGACGCGAACACTGATTTGCTATTCCAATAGGTTGCGTCGAATATACTTTGCAGAGATCTATTTTGTTTAAAGGCCACGGAAGTTGCGACAGCTCTAACTTCGTGTGTCCTTACCTTCAGCCAAGCTTGGTCTTCCTCATTCAGAAGGGAACGAGCTTCTCGTATTAACAGTCTGATAAAATAGGATAAAGAATTCACTGACATAGGCAAAGATGGATTCTGAACTGAACACCATAAAACTTCAGACGGGCCTCGTAAAGGTTTTTAAAATAGAACTTAAGAGCTCCTACAGGACATAATACTCTTTCTAGTTCATTTCCAACCATACGATAAGTTTGGAATATCGAACGATATTGGTCAAGGCCGAGAAGGCAGCTCGTGTTTGGCTAGAAAACCAAGTTGTAGAACATGTAGCCGTTTCGGATGAGAATCCGATGTTCTTGCTGAAGGCATGAATCTCACTGACTCTTTTAGCTGTGGTTAAGCATATCAGGAAAAGTCTTAAAGGTGAGATCTTTCAGGGAGGCTGATTGAAGCGGTTCGAACCTGTCTGACATAAGGAATCTTAGAACCACGTCTAAATTCCAACCAGGTGTAACTAAACGACGCTCCTTCGTGGTCTCAAAAGACTTAAGGAGGTCCTGTAGATCTTTATTGTTGGAAAGATCTAAGCCTCTGTGACGGAAGACTGATGCCAACATGCTACTGTAACCTTTGATAGTGGGAGCTGAAAGAGATCGTTCTTTCCTCAGATATAAGAGGAAGTCAGCTATTTGAGTTACAGAGGTACTGGTCGAGGATACGGATACTGATTTGCACCAGTTTCGGAAGATTTCCCACTTCGATTGGTAGACTCTAAGGGTGGATGTTCTCCTTGCTCTAGCAATCGCTCTGGTTGCCTCCTTCGAAAAACCTCTAGTCCTCGAGAGTCTTTCGATAGTCTGAAGGCAGTCAGACGAAGAGCGTGGAGGCCTTGGAGTACCTTCTTAACGCGTGGCAGACGTAGCAGGTCCACCCTTAGGGGAAGTGTTCTGGGAACGTCTACTAGCCATCGACGTACCTCGGTGAGTTATTCTCTCGCGGGCTAGAGGGAAGCAACTAGCGTCAACTTTGTCCCTTCGTGAGAGGCGAACTTCTGCAGTACCTTGTTGACAATCTAGAACGGAGGGAATGCATATAGATCTAGATGTGACCAATCTAGTAGAAAGGCATCTATATGAACTACTGCTGGGTCCGGGATAGGTGAGCAAAGTATTGGGAGCCTCTTGGTCATCGAGGTTGCGAAGAGATCTATGGTTGGCTGCCCCCAGGTGGCCCAAAGTCTCTTGCATACATCCTTGTGGAGGGTCCAATATGTTGGAATTATTTGTCCCTTCCTACTGAGACAATCTGCTATGACATTCAAGTTGCCTTGGATGAACCTCGTTACTAGTGAAAAGTCTAGACCTGTTGAACAGGAGAGGAGGTCTCTTGCGAACTCGTACCATGTCAGAGAGTAGGTCCCTCCTTGCTTGGAGATGTACGTCAAAGCAGGGTGTTGTCCGTGTTCACCTCCACAACTTTGTCTTGAAGGAGAGACCTGAAGCTTTTCCAGGTCAGACGTACTGCCAGTAGCTTCTTGCAGTTGAAATGCATTGTCCTTTGACTCGAGTTCCATAATCCCGAGCATTCCCTACCGCCTAATGTCGCACCCCAGCCTACGTCCGATGCGTCCGAGAAGAGAACGTGGTTGGGAGTCTGAACAGTCAGGGGAAGACCCTTTCAAAGGTTGATAAAGTCCTTTCACCAAGTCAGACCAGACTTTATCTTTCCGGAAACCGGGATCGAGACCGCTTCTAGCGTCTTGTCCTTTTCCAGTGAAAAGCTGGATGATACAGAAGAGGACGGAGGTGTAGTCTTCCAAGTGACACAAATTGAACCACGGATGACAGTGTCCTAACCAGACTCATCCACAGCCTGACAGGGCAGTGTTCCTTCTTCAGCATCTTCTGGATGGATAACAGGGCTGGGGGTTGATCGTCTTGTTCAGCAATGTCCTCATCAGAGGGTTCCTCATCCGAAACTGATGAGGAAACGGCAACGGAGTGGGCAACGTCTGACTCGCTGAATCCGGTCGCACTGGTGGATGCGTGACGGAGCCGGACACAAGATCATGGTACTGCTGCACAGTCTGTGAACTGTCAACCATGGGGACGCGAGGAAGTACAGCGTCAACCCGAAACTTTCTAGACTGTCTGGGTTGTGCAGTCAACCCCCTACCGGGTTGCTGAGGTTGCCGCACTGCGTCACAACAAGTCACCTCTGCTGGTTGTTGAACGTCTTCCTAGTGACACACTGAACGTCCACAACCACCTCCGAGAGTCGCTTAACGTCAACGTGCGACTGGCAACCCACACTGGGTCGCACCGGTGGAGGAACCACCTCAACTGGCGGACGTGAGTAGGATACCTCAGCGTCCACAGGGCGTACAACCAACTGGTAGGAAGGTTGTTGGCTAGGAGGTTCTTCTCCGTAAAAAATCCTCTATCAAGGACACAAGCTTGGACTGCATGTCTTGCAACAAAGCCCATTAGGGTCTATGGGAGCAGGTGTGGCAACAGACGGGGTTAGCGACCGAAGCGGAACCATTTACCATCCCTGGAAGCCTTGTTATGCTTTAATTAAAGTCCATAGGAGGCTAAGCAGCTTAAGGCTCCTCTCCAAATGACAGAGTCCTCAAAGGAATATCAGAAGGAGGGAGAACAGCACTTTCTCATCTACAGGAACCATGTCCGAGAAAAGCTAGGTTATCTCAGTGAGGGTCTCATTGGTGCATAAGCAGCAGACCAGAAGGCAACGTTATGTAACTGCTTGACAGTCTGTGAACTGTCAAAAACTGAACTGTCAACCACAACAGGTGCGTGAGGACATACAGCACTGGTGCATTAGTAGCAGACCAGAAGGCAACGTCATGTAACTGCTTGACAGTCTGTGAGCTGGCAACAACCAAAGCTGTGTGGGGAAGCCTCAACTCCTGACTGACTAGTCTGCTGCAGGCGAGTGGCGGTAACCACAGTGGGTTGCGGAGGCTGACACACAGTGTCAAAACACGGCAGCTTGTGGTAGCTCACGCACGGCAACGGAGTGCTCCGTGTGTCTGTGGGAGTCAGCATGCGTCTGGCAGGGTCGACTGCGCATGGGTGGAGGAGCTCTCACAACAAGAGTGTGGGAGCAGGCAGCCATGCTGGGCGCACAACCGTGGCAGGTTGTAGGCAAACGGGTGCATCGTCAACCTTCTTCGCAGTCGGAGTGTGGGAGCAGGCAACAACCAAAGCGGAGTGGTGGTGCGTGGTGGGGACTGCCGTGGGTTGCGGAAACTAACGCATCGCGTCAAAACACGGCAGCTTGACTCCACCTTCCCACTGCTGATGCGGTAGCTCACGCATGTTAACGGAGGGAGCCGCACGTCGGCTAACATTAACATGCGTCTGGCAGGGTCGATTGCGCATCGGAGGTGGAGCTCTCCGCAGCCGGAGTGTGGGAGCAGGCAGCCTCAGCGTGAGCTGGGCGCACAACCGTGGCAGGTTGTAGGCTAACGAGAGCAGTGTCAACCTTCTCCGCACGAAACTCCTGCATAACCGCAGCTAACTGAGTCTGCATAGACTGCAGTAAAGACCACTTAGGGTCTACAAAAAAACGGCAACAGACGGAGCTACTGTCCGTTGTGACTGAGGGTCTAAAACAGCTGGTGCGGCAACAGACGGAGTTACTGCCTGTTGCGGTACCACCTTGCCTCTCTTGGGAGGAGTGCAGTCGTCGGATGACTGCAGCGAGTCCGAACTGACCCAGTGGCTACACCTAGGCCGTTGGACTTGCGCGAAAGGGACCGACTTGCACTTAAAAAGCTGCAAGATGTGGTCCATGGTTTCTTACGAGAAACCTCTTCCGCAGACGAGGAATAAATGGGCTCTCTCGTCTTTGTGTGGGTGGGGCGATCTCACGTCGGCTAACGTGGTTAGATACGCCCGAAACCACGGAGGGAAAAACGTCTGTTCGTCGATCAAGGCCTGTGGAACCCATAAGTCGTTCGACATTACTTCTCCCCTGGGCTTGGGAGCTTGTAAGAGGTCCCGGACTAGGTGAACAACTGGCACGAACAGACGAACCCTCGGACGCAACACTGTAACACTTTGCGCATACAGTGATACCTCGGTAGTCGAACGACTCTATACTCGAACAATTCGGAGTTCGACCAAAATTTTCGAGAAATTTTTGCTGCGGTGCTCGACCAAAAATTCGGTACTCGACCAGCCGAACACGTGACGACCGCATGGGCTTTGTGATGATCGCGCCATCTCGGCCACTCTCGCTTGTTCGGGAAGCATCAGTTCTCTCGAGAGCGTCACTCAGACAACGCGCGATCAGCATTCGTTGTGATTTAGTGATTTTCAGTGCTTTTAATTGCTTTTTTAGCTTTCATAATGAGTCCCAAGAAAGTAATGAGTGTTAAGGGGAAGGAGAAGAGGAAAACAGTGCGAACAACGATCGAGTTGAAGAAGGAAATTATAGCGAAATATGAGAATGGTGTACGAGTGTCCGATTTAGCGGTAGAATACGGAATGGCGAAGTCGACCATTTCTACGTTTTTAAAGCATAAAGAAATGATTAAGAAGGCGAATGTTGCAACGGGAGTTACGGCGGTAACTAAGCAAAGGCCACAAGTGATTGAGGAGATGGAAAAGTTGCTTTTAATATTTATTAAAGAAAAACAGTTGGCCGGGGAAAGTGTTAGTGAAGCGTTCATTTGTGAAAAAGCGTTGCATATCTATGAAGAATTAGTGAAGAAAAGTCCGAGTACCAGTGAAAGTGATTCATTTACATTTAAAGCGAGCAGGGGTTGGTTTGAAAAGTTTCGTAATAGAACAGGTATTCATCGTGTTACTAGGCATGGGGAGGCAGCTAGTTCGGATCAAATTGCAGCCGATAAATACGTGGGGGAATTCGATCGGTACATAAATGAACAAAATTTGATCGCACAACAAGTCTTTAATTGTGATGAGACTGGGTTATTTTGGAAGAAAATGCCAGCCAATACGTACATTACCAAGGACGAGACGAAGATGCCAGGTCACAAGCCAATGAAAGATAGGCTAACATTGTTGCTGTGTGCAAATGCAAGTGGCGATTGCAAGATCAAACCCTTGTTAGTGTACCACTCGGACAACCCCCGGGTTGTAGAAAGCCATTCTACCGAGTTGACTGTGGAGGAATTGTTGCACCTGCAACAACAACAGCAGCAGGATCTGATTGTGGAGCAGGAATCTTCAGAAGAGGATGAGGTAAGGGAGGATGTTCCAAGTTCTCTCATCAATGAAATTTGTTCCAAGTGGGCAGATGTGCAGGCTTTTGCTGAAAAATACCACCCAGAAATTGCAGTAGCAAACCGGGCAGTGCATATGTTTAATGATAGTGTCATGTATCATTTTCGAAGAATACTGCAGAGGAGGAAGAAACAATTAACAATAGACCAGTTTTTCACAAAAGAAAAGAAAGCTGCTACATCAAAGCCTGTTTCTCCTCCAAAGAAGAGACAAAGAAGAGAAGAAACCCCTGAAATAGATCTGCCCACCCTTTCATTGGAGAGAGAAACAACTCCTGAAGGAGAACTACCCCGCCACATCATGGAAGGGGACTCTCCTTCCAAGCAGTAACCTCCCCCTTCCATCCTCTCCACATCCATCCCTGTATGCCATCGAACCGCTGCTCAAAGGTATGTTCACTACAGTACAGAAAATGGTTTAAAATTGTTTTATTTTAGTACAGTAAATGGTTTAAAATTGTTTTATAGGATTTTCTGACCAATTTCATACACATTTAGATAATTATTGTTGTTTAGGTACACGTTTTATTAATATTTTGGGCCTGTTCGAGTGCTTGGGAACGGAATAGAATATATACCATTATTTCTTATGGGGAAAAAAAATTCGGTACTCGAACAAATCGGAGGTCGAACACGGATCTCGAACGGATTATGGTCGAGTACCGAGGTATCACTGTATCACTTTATCACTTTTGATTTTCTGTTTGCACTTATTTCACTGAAATCGAAACTTTAACTGATTTCTACCTGAAACACGCAATCCTATCCTTCATTAAAAGGTAGTAATTGCGAAAACAGTTTTACAATGCAACAGAAAAACATAAAAAAAAAGATAAAGAATTCAGTGGCTGGAAAAGAGACTAAACACTAGATCAAATAAACTACGTTTACAATCTCTCACCGCATAAAGCCTGGGAACAAGAATAAAACCCTAGAAACGTTTTACCTTCTTCCCCTACAGCGACTAGGGAGAAGAGTAAAAAACGAGAACAACGTTACCGCTTGAACGAAACGTTTATTCTCCTCTCTCTCCCTCCGTCTCTATCTCTCTCTCTCTTCTCTCTTGATTTAGCACCTGAGAGAAGAGCCCAATTATATATCGTTAAAACATGTTATTTGCTAAAGGAAAAAACTGAAAGGTTTCCCAAATAAAAAGTTCCTTTATTTAGAATTTAAACCATTTAAGCTAAGAAAGAATGAACGAAACGCTAGAATCGGTTTACTCTTACTGCAACGTGAAACCGTGATACACTCTCTCTCTATCGTAACGATAGAGCGCATGTTGAACGTTCTGAACGTCAACAACTGCGGAGACTAAAAAACTAAACGTTAGTTCATCTTTGAAAACAGTACGAGACTATCAAAGAAATTCTTTCATAAAACATTAAAATTAAAAAAGTATTAAATTCTTAAAAGGTTAAATACGATATAACGGGCTCAATGTTAATTAACTTCGGTTCCAAGTAAGGACCGCCTACTATTAGGAAAGGTCGCATATAAACAAACATAAAAATTAATTTATTATAAGTTTATAATAAATGGAAAGTTAATCGAAGAGGCCTATAAAGGCGGAGAGATATAAAATAAAAAGATCTATAACTTGTTAAGCAAAAATACCAAAAACCTAAACACACTTCCGTCTAAGGGAAGGGTCGGCCATTTAAAAGTGAAAGAGAGTCCATACTCTCTTCGCACCATAATTAAATCTATCCAAAACGAGTTCAAGTTTTGAAATGAAGATAAAACCCCTGCATAGCGAAAGCTCAAAACTGGAATAGTGTACTTCACCAAATCGTTGTGAAAACAAATCCAGTTAGGGACGGCGTATTTAGTAGGTCTTGCCATTGGCACGACAGAGAGAAAATTGGTTCTTGTTGACATCGAGTACTTGAGTACCTACTTGACAGATGGCGCTGTTGATGTACACCCCCACCTGTATAGCGATCGCTGGCGTATTCCGCCCGTAGGTTTTTTCTGTCGGGCAGCAGAGCTGACAGCTATATGATCATCGGGTAAGTTTAATATTGAAAAATTAAATGTACTTCAGAAATGCATCCAAAGAAAGAGACAAATATTCAATGGTCACTTTCCCGAACCAAAATCAGTTTCAGAGATCAATTTTCTTGAGATTTTAAAACAATTTCTATCGGGAATGATAAAGAAAGCTTTTTATTCTATGATAATGAAAGTCATTCCACTGAAGTACTAATAAAAGCAACTAAAACCTAAGCTAGACATAGTTGCAACTAATACACATTGGATGTGCGAAGGTACATTAAAAATGGCTCAACAATTATTTCATCAACTATACACGAACCCACGCCATTAAAAGTGGATGCTTGCTTGCATGTGTTTACATCTTGCTGAGAAATAAAACAGAAGGAAACCTATATCAAAAAGCCCTTAGTATTTTGAAGCAAAAGTGCTCAGACTTAAAGCCAAGTAAATTTACCAAAGACTTTGAGAATGTAGTCAAGAATGCTTTCAAACTTGTCTTTGAAAATGTAGAGATTTAAAAATGTTTCTTTCATCTTTCAAAAACCATTTGGAGGAAAATTTAAAGTGCCAGTCAAACAAATAGTTATGTAATTAATACTAACTCTCACCTTTATCGTCCATTCCTACCACCAAAACAAATAACCGGAGCATTTGAAGAAGTGTTGGAAACATTATAAGATGATGACGAAGTGGGAATCTGGAATCTGTAATCCAATAAGAAGCTGCTGCACCACTACTGTTGTAGTTCCAACTGGGAATACATGGCGATGGGCTTGGTTTCCTGTGGGGTTGCCCTTCCGAAGAAAAAGTCAATCAACGAATACTGGCACTACAAACGACATCTCCCTAAATAATAAGGAAAAATAAGTTTATCATGTGAATAACAAAACATGAAATACCAGTAAAAGTAATTTATAATAATACTCAGAGAATTGAATACAAAAGCATAACCCAGGTTTTAGCATTTCTCCCAGTAACTTTGATCAAGTGCTGTACTGTGCAGTATTGTACTCCGCAAGTAATCACAATACAGTGTACTGTACTTTAATTTCACACCAATTACATGAACCACATATATTTCCAACTGGTTATCTTGTGTTTGCTATGCATTTCTCAGCCTTATTCTTTCTTCAAATCACTGATTTTTGGTGTTTCCCTATCCAAAACCCTGTTTCCCACTGGGATCCCCTATAACTGTTATTATATGGATGGTACAAAAACTCATGAACATGAAAAATTTGGAAATAATGTATTTTTCATAATCATACGAAGCTGAAGCTATTTACTGTGGAGATACATTTTAGCGACAGCTGAAACTAGCCATAAAACTTTAAGCGAGGTGGTACTGCCAACGGTAGCCAGTTGGGGCTAGTGGTGGCAGGAGGCGAGGCCTCCCCTCGCTCACACACGCAGTAGCCAACACACTCCAGTTTGCAATTGCGGTAGGACTTCTTTGGGTAGGTGATGGCGGACCAGTATGTGTAAAGAGCTTCAGGTTTGTATGGTCAAGAAAAATGAAAATGATTTCCAAATCTTCCATTTGTTCCGGCACCACATACAAACCCTTCATCTATTTACTATGGAGACTCACGTTTAGGTAGGTAGAAGTCCAAGATCAACAGGCTGACCCCTGACCTGAAGTGTGACCCTTATGCTGAGTAAGAGCTTGAGAAAAAAGCCCACCCTATCACCTTGCTAACTCTGCATACAAGTTAACGGCCTGAGCAATTGCACAAAGCTGTGAAAAACATATAATGTGACTCGTCAAGGTATAGACTTCCTTTTAAAGGGGAAAAGGCAAATAAAAAACAAAGGTTTTCCGAAATTGGGAAAAACCGATTCAGAACTACCATAACGTATACTTTTCCCCGAAATGGACTCGATACAAAAAGGCTGGCAAGAAAGCTACCCACCGAGCCACTTACAGATCGCCTAAGTAGGATATCAAACACAGCGCTAACAAACCTGAAGGGGATATTTGCTAGAATGATGAAAATGAATAAAAAGATCATGCCAAAATAAGAAATAGATGTCCAAATCATATATCAGGGTTACAAATAGTATAAGGAAAAGTAAATGCAAACCCGATAAACAAAGAGATCACTAGTAAGCGACACAATGGCCATAGCGAACCCCCGAAAGGGAATCTACATAAACAAAAGGCCAAACACGATTAAGAATAAAAAGGTGTCGCTACCCAGAAATCCCAAACAGACAAATATAATACTCAACTTGGAAGCAGGGATCTCTAAAACGTCGGACATCTTCCGAAAAAAACACACGAGCAAAACAAAACACTTCTGACCAATGCAAGAGCTGAAGAGGAATGAGGATGGGGGGTGGGGAGATGCAGGGGTAGAGAGAGGGTAGGTTGATGAAGGAGATGTCTAATTGGTGAGGGACTTATGGTCGTGGTTCAATCATGCCCCAGTTTTGTATACCGACACTCAATGAGTGAGCGAGCTAGGTTTATTCCTGGCATTCCATGCATCTCTTTTTTTCTCTGGTATTTTCAGCAATAATTATGCCTTAGATATGGTGCTAGAGGAGCATTTCATGGAGCGACACAGGGCGAGCCCAGAAATTGATTTTTCCTTCGTCAAAATCCCTTTTTACTTGCCTGAACATTACCCGAGTCTCCCTTAGCTTAAAGATTGAGGATGCAACAATATACATGTATACATATCAGGACACACAAGAAACGATGATACTCATCTACAGCCAGTAGAGGCCAGCTAGCAGAGTTCTTTGGCTCGCTCAGGCTCCAAGAGAGGGGAGAATGAAAGATAAAAAGGGACAGTCACACGCACATTCATACTAGATTTACAACTGAGTAACATCTGCCTTCAACTGACTGTTACCTGTCCTAAGAGGGACCTGAGGTGTTACTGATCATGTTTTGTGCCGCCACTACAGAACGTATGGAGATTGTGTCAAGGCCCCTGTGGGTTACGTCGTGCTGGTAATGAGCGGTGATGGTAAGCTGAGGTTTCCACACGCCCACCTGTAGAACCTGCGTCACAATAAAGTTCTTTTGGAATGCCAGGGACGTGCTTACACCCCTAACATCATGAGCTCTAGGCCTACTGTCAAGTGGAGGCAGGTCTGCTTGGAAGGCTCATTCGATGGCTTTCCTGGTCCAGGAAGATATTGAGTTCTTTGTTACCTTCCTCTTGATCCTGCCTGTGTTGACGAACAGTCAATTGATCCGTGGTCGCGCTCCCATAGTTTGTTTAAGGTACTTCCTCCCCGCCCTTACAGGGCATAATAACAGCTGATCAGGATCATCTGTTACAGTATGGAGACTCTCAACCCAGAAGGGCCCAAATCTAGGTTCTGCTACAGCCAATACTTGAGTCTTGCAATAATCTCAGGGACGAAGCTGAGTGTCACTTGCCCCCATCTCCTTGAATGGGTGATGTCGTAGGCAGACCATGTACCTCGCAGACTCTCTTTGCAGAGGCCAAGGCTAGGAGGAACACTGTCTTTAGTGTCAGGAAGTGCTCTTGAGGCTTGACTAAGAGGTTCATAAGGAACTCCTTTCAAGGGTTGTAGTACTTGTACTGCATTCCACGGGGGTGGTCTGACTTCCGACTGAGGGCAAGACAACTCGGCTCTACCTTATGTAGGAGGAGGGATAATTTCATCGAGGGGAATAATTCCATCAAGGAGGAAATGTCAACTTCATTCAGTTGAAAGGTAAGGCTCAAAGCTGAGCGATAGCCTTTCACCGGTGACACTGATTTTTCTATCCCTGAGGTACAACAAGAGTGGAGGGATGCCCCTTTTATGACACCAACCCCAGAAGATATTCCACTTCGCTTGATAGACTGCGATAGATGACTCTCGGAGGTATCCAGACCTCCTGCTTGCGAAAAACCTTGTGAAGTGAGAAGTTGCTGGATAACCTCCAAGCGTGAAGACATAGCGATGCTACTCCCATGGAATATCTTTGTATGTGGTTGTTTAAGTAGCTTGGGAAGTGGAGAGGGTTCCTTCGGTGCCTCTGTGAGCAGATGTAAAAGGTCCATGAACCATCCTGCATTTTGCCACATTGGAGTTATTAAGGTCATTGATAGGTTGTGTGATACGTCGGACTTTGTTCAGGAGCCTCCTTACCAGGTAGAAGGGGGGGAGGGGGAACACATAGATGTCTACATTGTCCTTACCAGAATGCTTGGGGATCTGATACTGGAGAACTGCACACCGGAAGTTTCCGGTTGAGGGACATTGGGAATAGGCCTATTTTTGGCGAACCCCATAAAGTCAAGACTTTGTTGGCTATCTTTTGATACAAAGACCACTCGGTGCCAACTATCCAAGTCTTCCGGCTCAGTTTGTCTGCCAAGAAGTTTCTCTTGCCCAGGATGAAACGGGCTGAGAGGGTCACTGAGTTTTCTTCCATCCATCTGATTATCTCTACAGCCAGATGGCAGAGGAGCAGTGAAAAGGTACCTCCTTACTTGTTTATGTAAGCCGTAGTGGTCTTGTCACTCATCAACACCACAGTGTCTTGAAAGGAGCTGTTGGAAGTGTTTGAGTGGCAGTGTTGCTCGGCTTTGGACCATAATCCGGAGGTGGTGTGCTGTAATAGGTGAGCCCCAACCCTTCTTTTGATGCACCCGTGAAGAGCATCAAATCCAGGGGAGGCGAGAGAAGGTCTATTCCTGTCAGTAGGTTGGTATCTGATATCCACCACTGCAGGTCTCTCTTCTCTGCTCCAAACCTACTGGTACTAGAAGATCTGGAGGGTCTTTGGGATGAGACCAGAATATTTCATCTGTCACTGGATAATTTGAGTGCAGAGACAACTGCTGGGGATTACAGTAGAGGGAGGCAAAATGTCCCAGGAGTATTTGAATGTTTAAAGACCACTCATGAATGGCAGAGGCAAGGGACAGTGACATTGCCCTACAGACTAGAATCAGCCAGTCGTCCAAGTAGCGAAGAAGGCGTATGCCGTTCTTGTGCGTCCAAGTCGAAACTAGGGCAACCACTCGAGTGTAAACTTGTGGTGCTGTGGACAGGCCAAAGTACAGCCCTTTAAACTGGTATACTTTGTTGTTGAGGGAGAACATTAGGTACTTTATTGAGGCTGGATGAATGGGATCTGGAAGTACTCATCTTTGAGATCCAGAGTGATTAAGAAGTTTTTTGGTCTGACAGCTTGTCTGACAGTTTAGGCTGTCTCCATCTTCAACAGAGTTTACTGGACAAATGCATCCAAAGCTAAGAGGTCTATGACTAGTTTCCAGCCTCCAGATGTCTTTCCTACAAAAGAAAGTTGACTGTAGAAGCCTGGAGACCCATCCTGGACCTCTTGGAGAGCGTTCTTTTCCAACAAGGTCTGGACTTTGGCCTGAAGAACTGTTGCTTTGTGGAGGAACTTGTGTTTACTGGATGGGAGGTCAGAGGAGGAGAGAAAGTGTGAATGGGACGTGATATCCTGACCTGGGAACGTCCTGACTCGCTGGAGAGCGTTGAAGCACTGGAAAGCGTTGGCATGCTGGACAGGGCTAATGAGATGTTGGTGAGCGCTGGCGCCCAGCCGAGGTCTGGAACGCTGAGAAGGAAGGCGCGTTCTCGAGGATGAGGGATGTTTTGCAACATTACGTGACAGGAACGGTGAAGGCAAGTCAGGAACAGGGATGTGCCTTTTGGAAGGGCGAACATCCACCGTGGGGGATCACAAGCAATCCACAAAAGAGTCCAAGACCGAAGTCAGAAGATTAGCGGCAGGGTCGTCAGAAGAAGGTCCAGGAACGGGCAAAGGTCGAGGACCAGAAGACGACAGAAGAGGAGGTTCCTCTGTGTGGGAAGGCAGCAAAGATGCATTTTCACCGTGCCGAAGGGAGACCTCTAGGGCGAAGTGGAGAGCAAGCTCTACGAGATCGCTGATGCCCGCTGGGGAATGGTGGATCAGCAAGCTGACCTTTAGAAGAAGCAGTCCTCCGCAGAGGAGTCTCTATGAGTGAACTCCTCCAAGGAGGAGAAAAACTCGCAGAAGCGACAGACGAAAGACTTAGCTTTCCCTTCGAAGGATGATCAGGAACGGGGGAAGCGCAGTCGGCAAAAACAGCTGAAGTCTGAAGAGGCAGGGGCAACGGCAACAGCAGCAGAGGATGCCTCAGACACCACTTCGTCGACGTACGACAGAGGATCCAACTCCAAAGTCTGCACACTAGCACCATGGATGATGAGCTGGAGCAAGGAATACTTGGAGGGCAGACCCGGAAGCCCCAAGGATGACAACACCTGAACAAAAGAAGAAAGACACATGGCCTCACCCGGGGGGAGAGGTGGGGCTGCTTGGCTAGGGGAAGCAACACCATCTTTCGAGGACCGGGGTTGACCAACAATTAAAGAGCCTACGCTAGTACTCGACGGTCTCTCGGAAGAGGCCAATCGAGTAGGAGCTTCAGAGGAAGGTCGGGAAACGGAAGAAGCAGCCTAGGGGTTTCCCCTTCCGAAAAAATCTTCGAAGGAGAAATATCCCGCATTGACATTTTTCACGCCGTCACCCAAACCTTCCCCACTGGGAGGCAGACCACTCCCGACACTCACTACACTTGTTATCTCGATCACACCTCTGCAGGCAGGACAAAGGGTGTGACGATCAGTGTGCACGGCTGACATGAAGGCACCACAGGGCCGGCCCTCAAGTGCAAGGCAGGTTCGCATGGTCGGCAGAAGTCAAAACACACACACTAATAAAGAGAAAGCACGAACAAAAAGCAATTACAGTAATGGCAACAAAATAGGCGAAGATGAAGATCGGCAACGACCGTTCACCATCCGAGCCAAAAGCAAAGTGAGCTAACTCACAGGTGTGTAAGCGGGAGCGGTAGCAAGCTAACCCCCCCTAACCCCGCTAACTAGCGGAATGGGTAGTTAACCCTCACTAAAATGTTAATGGCTCGATCTCTCACCTTCGCCGAAAGTAATAACCCCTAATAAGTAGCGTAGGTTTGTATTTCAGTTATGGAACAAACAAAGCTTTTATCGAGGAAAAGTAAACCTTTGCCTCATTCCAGTTCACAAATCACTCGCTCAGCAAACCCTGGGTTTATAAAGATAGCATAAGTAAATCTATATTGCGGACTTCTTCATATAGCAAATAGGTTTTATATTTTTCAAAATCAAATTATGTTTTGTTAAAATAGTCACTTAAAGATCCAAGAAAATAAACTGATGTGATATGGTCATGTCATGAGAAGAGATGAACAGTATATTGGGAGGAGAGTGATGGAAATAGAGGTACAGGGAACGAGAAGGAGAGGGAGACCAAAGCGAAGGTGGATGGACTGTATTAAGGGTGACCTTCGATCAAAGGGATTAACCGGTGATGAAGTGTGGGATGAGAACGCTGGCCAGAAACATCGACCCCACATAAAGATGCAGACAAAGAAAGAAAGAAAGAAAGCTTATGAAATCTTTGTAATGTAACACCTACAATAATGACAGCTATGATGCACAGCTGGAGAAAGGCTCCTGGCACTCTACTAGGGCAAAAAATGCAACGAAATGTTATTTTCATTAGTAAAATAAATTTTTGAATATACTTACCCGATGATCATGTAGCTGTCAACTCTGTTGCCCGACAGAAATCTACGGTCGGGATACGCCAGCGATCACTATACAGGTGGGGGTGTACACAACAGCGCCATCTGTGAGTAGGTACTCAAGTACTTCTTGTCAACAAGAACTCAATTTTCTCCTCGGTCCACT
This sequence comes from Palaemon carinicauda, assembly GCF_036898095.1. Lineage (NCBI taxonomy): Eukaryota > Metazoa > Arthropoda > Malacostraca > Decapoda > Palaemonidae > Palaemon > Palaemon carinicauda. Next base: position 76,007,090 of record NC_090727.1, on the reverse strand, counting down.
GGTTCTCTATGGGGAGGAAGGGCGGGTCCTTAAATTCATGATCATCGGGTAAGTATATTCAAAAATTTATTTTACTAATGAAAATAACATTTTTCAATATTAATCTTACCCGATGATCATGTAGCTGATTCACACCCAGGGTGGTGGGTGGAGACCAGCATACATGTTAACAAAGAAGCTAAGTATCCCGTATCTTATTTTAGCCGTTATTCAAAATAACAAACATAAAATAAATAAGTACCTGGTAAGGAAGTCGACTTGAACCATTACTCTGCCTTTTTAAGTACGTCTTCCTTACTGAGCCTAGCGATCCTCTTAGGATGCTGAGCGACTCCTAGGTGCTGAAGTATGAAGGGCTGCAACCCATACTAAAGGACCTCATCACAACCTCTAATCTAGGCGCTTCTCAAGAAAGAATTTGACCACCCGCCAAATCAACCAGGATGCGGAAGGCTTCTTAGCCTTCCGGACAACCCAGAAATATTTCAAGAGAAAGATTAAAAAGGTTCTGGAATTAGGGAAATGTAGTGGTGGAGCCCCCACCACTACTGCACTCGTTGCTACGAATGGTCCCAGAGTGTAGCAGTTCTCGTAAAGAGACTGGACATTCTTAAGATAAAAGACGCGAACACTGATTAGCTTTTCCAAAAGGTTGCGTCGAAAATATTTTGCAGAGATCTATTTTATTTAAAGGTCACGGAAGTTGTGACAGCTCTAACTTCGTGTGTCCTTACCTTCAGCCAAGCTTGGTCTTCCTCATTCAGAAGGGAATGAGCTTCTCGTATTAACAGTCTGAAAATAATAGGATAAAGAATTCTCTGACATAGGCAAAGATGAATTCTTAACTGAACACCATAAAGCTTCAGACGGGCCTCGTAAAGGTTTTAAAATAGAACTTAAGAGCTCTTACAGGACATAATACTCTTTCTAGTTCATTTCCAACCATACGCTAAGTTTGGAATAACGAACGATATTGGTCAAGGCCGAGAAGGCAGCTCGTGTTTGGCTAGAAAACCAAGATGTAGAACATGTAGCTGTTTCGGATGAAAATCCGATGTTCTTGCTGAAGGCATGAATCTCACTGACTCTTTTAGCTGTGGTTAAGCATATCAGGAAAAGAGTCTTAAAGGTGAGATCTTACAGGGAGGCTGATTGAAGTGGTTCGAACCTGTCTAACATAAGGAATCTTAGAACCACGTCTAAATTCCAACCAGGTGTAACCAAACGACGCTCCTTCGTGGTCTCAAAAGACTTAAGGAGGTCCTGTAGATCTTTATTGTTGGAAAGATCTAAGCCTCTGTGACGGAAGACTGATGCCAACATGCTTCTGTAACCCTTGAAAGTGGGAGCTGAAAGAGATCGCTCTTTCCTCAGATATAAGAGGAAGTCAGCTATTTGAGTTACAGAGGTACTGGTCGAGGATACAGATACTGACTTGCACCAGTTTAGGAAGATTTCCCACTTCGATTGGTAGACTCTAAGGGTGGATGTTCTCCTTGCTCTAACAATCGCTCTGGTTGCCTCCTTCGAAAAACCTCTAGTTCTCGAGAGTCTTTCGATACTCTGAAGGCAGTGAGACGAAGAGCGTGGAGGCCTTGGAGTACCTTCTTACGCGTGGCAGACGTAGCAGGTCCACCCTTAGGGGAAGAGTTCTGGGAACGTCTACTAGCCATCGAAGTACCTCGGTAAGTTATTCTCTCGCGGGCCAGAGGGAAGCAACTAGTGTCAACTTTGTCCCATCGTGAGAGGCGAACTTCTGCAGTACCTTGTTGACAATCTAGAACGGAGGGAATGCATATAGATCTAGATGAGACTAATCTAGTAGAAAGGCATCTAAAAGAACCACTGCTGGGTCCGGGATAGGTGAGCAAAGTATTGAGAGCCTCTTGGACATCGAGGTTGCGAAGAGAACTATGGTTGGCTGGCCCCAGGTGACCCAAAGTCTCTTGCATACATCTCTGTGGAGGGTCCAATATGTTGGAATTATTGTCCCTTCCTACTGAGACAAACTGCTAAGACATTCAAGTTGCCTTGGAAGAAACTTGTTACTAGTGAAAAGTCTAGACCTGTTGAACAGGAGAGGAGGTCACTAGCGAACTCGCACCATGTCAGAGAGTAGGTCCCTCCTTGCTAGGAGATGAACATCAAAGCAGGGAGTTGTCCGTGTTGACCTCCATTACTTTGTCTTGAAGGAGAGACCTGAAGCTTTTCCAGGTCAGACGTACTGCCAGAAGCTTCTTGCTGTTAAAATGCATTGTCCTTTGACTCGAGAGCATAATCCCGAGCATTCCCTACCGCCTAAGGTCGCACCCCAGCCTACGTCCGATGCGTCTGAGAAGAGAACGTGGTTGGGAGTCTGAACAGTCAGGGGAAGACCCTATAAAAGGTTGATAAAGTCCTTTCCTCAGGTTAGACCAGACTTATCTTCCGGAAACCGGGATCGAGACCGCTTCTAGCGTCTTGTCCTTTTCCAGTGAAGAGCTAGATGAAACCGAAGAGGACGGAGGTGTAGTCTTCCAAGTGACACCAATTGAACCACGGATGACAGTGTCCTAACCAGACTCATCCACAGCCTGACAGGGCCGTATTCCTTCTTCAGCATCTTCTGGATGGATAGCAGGGCTGGGGATTGATTTTCTTGTTCAGCCATGTCCTCATCAGAGGGTTCCTCATCCGAAACTGATGAGGAAACGGCAACGGAGTGGGCAACGTCTGACTCGCTGAATCCGGTCGCACTGGTGGATGCGTGACGGAGCCGGACACAAGATCATGGTACTGCTGCACAGTCTGTGAACTGTCAACCATGGGGATGCGAGGAAGTACAGCGACAACCCGAAACTGTCTAGACTGTCTGGGTAGTACAGACAACCCCTATCGGGTTGCTGAGGTTGCCGCACTGCGTCACAACAAGTCACCTCTGCTGGTTGTTGAACGTCTTCCCAGTGACACACTGAACGTCCACAACCACCTCCGAGAGTAGCTTAACTTCAACGTGCGACTGGCAACCCACACTGGGTCGCACCGGTGGAGGAACCATCTCAACTGGCGGACGTGAGTAGGATACCTCAGCGTCAACAGGGCGTACAACCAACCGGTAGGAAGGTCGTTGGAAAGAAGGTTCTTCTCCGTAAAAAATCCTCTATCAAGGACTAAGCTTGGACTGCATGTCTTGCAACAAAGCCCAAGGTCTATGGGAGCAGGTGTGGCAACAGACGGGGTTAGCGACTGAAGCGGAACCATTTACCCTCCCTCGAAGCATGTTATGCTTAAATTAAAGTCCATAGGAGGCTAAGCAGCTTAAGGCTCCTCTCCAAATGACAGAGTCCTCAAGGGAATATCAGAAGGAGGGAGAACAGCACTTTCTCATCTACAGGAACCATGTTCGAGAAAAGCTAGGTTCTCTCAGTGAGGGTTTCACTGGTGCAAAAGCAGCAGACCAGAAGGCAACGTTATGAAACTGCTTGACAGTCTGTGAACTGTCAAAAACTGAACTGTCAACCACAACAGGAGCGTGAGGACATACAGCACTGGTGTATAAGTAGCAGACCAGAAGGCAACGTCATGTAACTGTTAGACAGTCTGTGAGTTGGCAACAACCAAAGTTGTGTGGGGAAGCCTCAACTCCTGACTGACTAGTTTGCTGCGGGCGAGTGGCGGTAACCACAGTGTGTAGCGGAGGCTGACACACCGTGTCAAAACACGGCAGCTTGTGGTAGCTCACGCACGGCAACGGAGTGCTCTGTGTGTGGGAGTCATCATACATCTGGCAGGGTTGACTGTGCATGGGTGGAGGAGCTCTCACAACAAGGGTGTGAGAGCAGGAAGCCATGCCGGGCGCACAACCGTGGGAGGTGTAGGCCCACGGGTGCATCGTCAACCTTCTCCGCAGTCGGAGTGTGGGAGCTGGCAACAACAAAAGCTGAGTGTTGGTGCGTGGGAGGGGCTGCGGTGGGTTGCAGAGCATGCTGTATGATATGCAGAGCATGCTGTATGGTATGCGGAGCATGCCGCATGGGCTGCGGAGAATGCCGCATAGTACTGGAACCCGGCAGCTCTACAGCACCTTCCCACTGCTGATGCGGTAGCTCACGCATGTCAACGGATGGTGCAGCAAGAACATGCGTCTGGCAGGGTGGACTGCGCATCGGTGGTGGAGCTCTCACAGGTGGAGTGTGGGAGCAAGCAGCCGCAGTATCTGCTGAGCGCACAACCGTGGAAGGTTGTAGATTAACAGGTGCATTGTCAACCTTCCAGCACGATACTCCTGCATGAAGGAGCAAGCTGAGACTGTATAGTCTGCAGCATGGACCACTAGGGTCTATGAAAGACGACAACAAACGGAGCTACTGTCCGTTGTGACTGAGGGTCTAAAACAGCTGGTGCGGCAACAGACGGAGTTACTGCCTGTTGCGGTACCGCCTTGCCTCTCTTGGGAGGTGTGCAGTCATCGGATGACTGGAGCGAGTCCGAACTGACCCAGTGGCTACACCTAGGCCGTTGGACTTGCGCGGAAGGGACCGACTTGCACTTAAAAGCTGCAAGATTTGGTCCATGGTTTCTGCGAGAAACCTCTTCCGCAGACGAGGAATAAATGGGCTCTCTCGTCTTTGTGTGGGTGGGGTGATCACGTCGGCAACGTGTGTAGATACACCCGAAACCACGGAGGGAAACGTCTGTTCGTCGATCAAGACCTGTGGAACCCATAAGTCCTTCGACATTACTTCTCCCCTGGGCTTGGGAGCTTGTAAGAGGTATCGGACTAGGTGAACAACTGGCACGAACAAACGAACCCTCGAACGCAACACTGTAACACTTTGCGCATATCACTTTATCACTTTTGATTTTCTGTTAGCACTTATTTCACTGAACTCGAAACTTTAAGTGATTTCTACCTGAAACACGCAATCCTATCCTTCATTAAAAGGTAGTAATTGCGAAAACAGTTTTACAATGTAACAGAAAAACATAATGAAAGATAAAGAATTCAGTGACTGGAAAAGAGACTAAACACTAGATCAAATAAACTACGTTTAAAATCTCTCACCGCATAAAGCCTGGGAACAAGAACAAAACTCTAGAAACGTTTTACCTTCTTCCCCTATAGCGACTAGGGAGAAGAGTAAAAAACGAGAACAACGTTACCCGCTTGAACGAAACGTTTATCCTCCTCTCTCTCCCTCCGTCTCTATCTCTCTCTCTCTCTCTCTCTTGACTTAGAACCTGAGAGATGAGCCCAATTATATATCGTTAAAACATATTATTTGTTAAAGGAAAAAAACTGAAAGGTTTCCCAAATAAAAAGTTCCATTATTAGAATTAAAACCATTTAAGCTAAGAAAGAATGAACGAAACGCTAGAATCGGTTTACTCTTACTGCAACGTGAAACCGTGAAATACTCTCTCTCTATCGTAACGATAGAGCGCATGTTGAACGTTCTGAACGTCAACAACTGCGGAGACTAAACTAAACGTTAGTTCATCTTTGAAAACAGTACGAGACTATCAAAGAAATTCTTTCAAAAACATTAAAATTAAAATAGCATAAATTCTTAACAGGAAATACGATATGACGGGCTCAATGTTAATTAACTTCGGTTCCAAGTAAGGACCGCCTACTATTAGGAAAGGTCGCATATAAACAAACATAAAAATTAATTTTTATAAGTTTATAATAAATGGAAAGTTAATCGAAGAGGCCTATAAATGGCGGAGAGATATAAAATAAATCTATAACTTTGTTAAGCAAAATTACCAAAAACCTAAACACACTTCCGTCTAAGGGAAGGGTCGGTCATTAAAAGTGAAAGAGAGTCTATACTCTCTTCGACACCAACACTTCCGTCTAAGGGAAGGGTCGGCCATTTAAAAGTGAAAGAGAGTCCATACTCTCTTCGTCACCATAATTAAATCTATCCAAAACGAGTTCAAGTTTTGAAAAGAAGATAAAACCCCTGCATAGCGAAAGCTCAAAACTGGAATAGTGTACTTCACCAAAAAGTTGTGAAAACAAATCCAGTTAGGGACGGCGTATTAGTAGGTCTTGCCGGTGGCACGACAGAGGAAAAATTGAGTTCTTGTTGACAAGAAGTACTTGAGTACCTACTCACAGATGGCGCTGTTGTGTACACCCCCACCTGTATAGCGATCGCTGGCGTATCCCGACCGTAGATTTCTGTCGGGCAACAGAGTTGACAGCTACATGATCATCGGGTAAGATTAATATTGAAAAATACAGTACTGTAATGTATTACTAAACAAAATCAAAGTCAAGATAAAGTTTCTCTCATTATTCAAAAGTTTTTAAGCAGATAAAAGTTCTCGTAAATTCACACCATTAAAAAAAAATTTTAAATTCTTAAGCCCTCTGAGAGTGCAGACCTCCGCCACGGCAGCTTATTTTTCGAAACCAGCTTGCCTTTCCCAGAATCAATTAAGACTACAGGCATATTACAAGTCTTTTGTGTGACAACAACCATGTACGAACTTGCGGTCAAGGTTAGGGTTAATTAAGGCGACCTTTTGCTCGACCTTGACCTTTGACCTATAGGACTTTCAAAATTGAATCCCTTCCATGTCTCAACATAACAATTAATCCTTGAACGTTTCACTACTCTATGAGTAAAATTGTGGCCAGGAAGTTGTTCACAAACGGACAAACAGGGATGAAAACATAACCTCCTCCAAACTTTGCTGGCAGAAGTAATAAACCATCGGTTCCCGTCCCAACAAACAACTTCCACTCAATACCTTATTTAGATTAACTGCGTTACACAAATTAGCAGCGATCACCTTGGCAATCGAAGCAAAATATTGGAACATGTATTTTAGGCTACAAGGAACAGTGTTGGGGTTGAGGAGACCACTCCGCAAACCACAATTGGTTGAACAGTACGAGCAGGAAGGAGAGTAAAGGGAGATAAAGCCAAAGGCTAACAAGGTAGAACATCTAAGCACTGAAAGGACAATAAAGAGTTACAGGATGACTCCCTACCCTTACCAAGTCCCCTCCCTTTTAGCGCGCAGTTGACCAATCACAGCAGATCTCGGAAGAGAATGAACTTCGACGGACTGACTTTGGACACAGAACGTATCTTTGGACGTCATTCTTATCAAATATACACTTTTATAGAAGATTTTCCTTAGCTGATCTATTAAGAGTTAACTTGTATGTTATTGAAGACATAATGTAATAATTTAATTTGAATGGCACCTTCTGTTTGCTTATTTCTAATTACTAAAAACTCATAATTTGTTTTAATTAAAAACAATTCTCGAGTTGTACTTTCCACACATTTACTCTTTAAAGCTTCAACAAATCTCCCTTTACCATTTCTCGGATCTTTTATAGAGCGGAAGGAACCCTTATAGTTGGTAGAGACGGATCACGTGTAGAATTCCAAAAGGGAACCTTTATACAGCCGCGTACAATTCCTCTTGTGTGCATGGAAAATGGCAATTTTCTTCCAATTTTCTAGTCGCTCGTAAGACGTGGCCACTGTACGACAAATACTGCGTCAGTTGTTCTGCTAAACCTCCCCACCTGACCTAAACTACAAGATGTGATCTTACCTATTGGGGAGCCTTTGTCTATCAGCGGCCAGTTCCTCCTGTGTCGATTAAAAATGAACATCAAGTAACCTAAACTTTCCCCTGTAACCTAACCTACAAGTCATGTCCTTACCGCCTTATCTGGGGGGAGGGGGCGTCTAACATCTCCCCCGTGACCCCCTTTACACTGCTGTATTTTAAGATAGCCGTAATCAAACATACAGGTGGCCACTATCATACATACATCCCCCTTAAACCTCCTGACCCCTCCCAACAAACTACATGCAACACAAGTGACGAGTTGGTAAGGGTAGCGAGTCGTTCCGTCGCCCACAAATGACTAAGCAATGCTTACAGTGCACCTTTAGAAGAGCACTCACTACTGTCTTTGACCAAGAACAGGGTTATTATCACCCTACGAGAGAGAGAGGGCACAGGATTTGCAGCACAAGTTTCTTGAATCAACAATGTTAGTTTTTAGACTGTTTATAAAACACTCAATGTTTATTACTAAAAATACAAGGAAATAATTTTAAATACGTTACAAGCATAAATACGCCTTACTTCGTAGTATTTGGGGCCAAATAAGGCATATTTTAATTGAAAATAAGGAGGCAACTTTCGTAGAGACGATAAAGGTAAACAAATCTTGTCTTAATCACTGGACGTCGGACTCGGTCAGGGAGGAGGATCACATCAGCTCCGTCAGATACGCCCAATAAGACAACAAGTTTCAGTATTGTATCTCTTTTATTATTATTATTATTATTATTATTATTATTATTATTATTATTATTATTATTATTATTATTATTATTATTATTATTATTAACTGCTAAGCTACAAAACCTAGTTGGAAAAGCAGGATGCTAAAAGCCCAGGGGCTCAAATAAGGAAAATAGCCCAGTGAGGAAAGGAAACAAGGGAAAATAAAATATTTTAAGAAGAACAACATTAAAATAAATATTTCCTAAATAAGACATAAAAACATTAACACAAGAAGAGAAATAAAATAAGCTTTAACTCTAGCAGTAGTATCTCAACGTGCGGCTGGTGATGAGAGAGAGAGAGAGAGAGAGAGAGAGAGAGAGAGAGAGAGAGAGAGAGAGAGGGATTATTTAATAAATTTATTACACCGAAAGACGTCAAAGTTACATATTGGCAGTTACATACAGTACATCAGAAATCAACAGAAAAGAGAAAAATTACAGCATTGAATCATCAGTATATCAGTTTAAAAAATAACATATAAGAGTTCGTATTCCATTATCACAACAACTGCAACAGACAGTTTAGCAGCCACCGCAGTGTGGATGACGAGTCAAGATTACGTCTAGGTGGTCATCTTTGAGTAAATTTTGTCCTTGGGGAGAGAGAGAGAGAGAGAGAGAGAGAGAGAGAGAGAGAGAGAGAGAGAGAGAGAGAGAGAGAGAGAGAGAGAGAGAGAGAATATGGGGTGTGCAGGGTTTGGTGATATCTGTGAAGACTGAAAACATTTGCAAAGTAGATATTTTAGAGTAAGTTTGAGCCAAAATGAAGTAATTAGAGGAAATGGACTCCAGGTAGATAGAGTAATTAATGCTAAAATAGATGGAGGGATAGAATCGATTGATTTATGTAAGTATCTTGGTATAAGTACAATGGATGACATTAAGATGAAAGAGGAGGATAAGTCAAGGAATAGTTGATATGAGGAAGTGAGCAGGAAGAGTTCAAACAGTTTTGGTAGGATAATCAAGGTTGCACATGGAAGCCAAGGTGGTATTCACGAAGGGAGGGTTGAACCAACTTTCCTTTAAGGAAGTTAAGTGTGCACGTTGAATAGGGTAAAATAAGGTTGAATCCGTCGAGATAGAGTTTGAGTAATAGATGCAATGTAAGAAGAATTGATTGGATGAGAAGTGAAGAAAATAGTTTGAGAATTGTATGAGAAGTTTTAAGGATTTTCTGTGAAGGTGATGGAGCAGAGTTGGTTGTGGGAGAAGGGAATGGATGGTGAATATGGAGTGTGGCCAGGGTTGGATGGTGGCAAAGGAGAGTGATGCTTGGGGGGATGGTGAAAAGGATTGCTCAGAGCATTTTGAAATGGTTGGGTCATGTGGGAAGAATGGATGACAACAAGTTTATTATTATTACCGAGACATTGTTGGAGGCAGAAAGATTTAAGAGATGACACTGTAGGACTTGAAGGAAAGGATTGAAGGACCCACAGCAGATGTGCAGGAAGTCCTAAAAGATCCCTTGCAAGATGGAGGTGCATAATGGGGCAGTGTCTGTCTCTGTAGGGATTTGATGTGCTATTGGTGAGATTTCGGTGTAGGTGTAGGAAGTGAATAATGGGGAAGGTCTGCTGCACAGGAGTCTCATCCCTGATTTAGAACATGAATGAGGCAGTGACAGTTGTCTTTTCTTGTCCTGAGACAGCCACCACTTGGAAGAAATGACTACTGTACATTCATGTGTGTGATCATAAAACTATGTTCGTACATCTGCTTACCTTTCATTGCCTCTCATTTCTTCATTTCCTTAACTGACATAAAATGTTACTTTCACAATATTTGTCTTATTTTGTCAATTTTATGTTAATTCTTGACATCCTCTCTATCACATATCTGTTCTCTCTTTTATAAAACCTCGAATAACGACAACAAAACACAGAATAATTAAAATACTTCTCAAGTAACTTTCCCAGGGTCTTAAACTCGCTACTAAATTGACGTATATTTTCTATAAAAGAGAAAAATCTCGCCTCCCGTTAAGGCGTTGGCAACGCTGCCACGGAAGGCGCCGGTTTGATGACGTCATCGAAACCAAAGCGTTTATTGACTGAGGTCACGTGATAGAGAAACTCCCATTGCAAGATGACTTCAAGTTTCTTTCAATGTAAACAAACCACCTAAACTCGTCTCCTTCTTCTTCTTGCTAAATTCGGTGTGATTAAAATTAGATTCGTTTCAATGTTTCTGAAATATTTGAATTGTTATTATGAAATTATGTATATTTACTCATGTTTATCCAGAATTATACTAAACTGGAATCTATCTGTGAAGGCTACTACTTTACTTTAAGTCCTTAGTTAGTTTTCCTTTACGTTGACTTAATGTATTTTGGATAAGTAGACAGAGTCTAGAAGCCCCTTCTAGGCCCTTTATGTCATTTAATACATTAATCACCAACTGGTCTAATTATCAAGCAATCTTGCTTAACCTTGACTAACTTCTCTAGGTGCCATGTTGCCATCAACCTTAGAGCCATTGTTTAGTTTAAATCGTCTACCTTCACCATTGCTCAAAGTTATTACTGAAATAGTAAATACAATTGAACACAATTCACACTTACCCTTCATTACTGTGTCCTTGGTTTTAGCCTCAGAATCAAGTAGTTTATATCACTAGTATAGGCCATAGAATAAGGTAAGCTTTACCAATAAGAAAGCTTTTAAACTCAAAGGATTTTTCAGGTTTTGGTATTATAGAAAGCCAAATAAAGGAGCCATTTTCCTATAAGTCAGATGTGGGGAACTTAGTCTTTAAGTCATTTGGGGAGAGAGAGAGAGAGAGAGAGAGAGAGAGAGAGAGAGAGAGAGAGAGAGAGAGAGAGAGAGAGAGAGAGAGAGAGTGTGTGTAATGACTATTCCTTCCTTTTTACTCCTTTTCAGGGAGTGGCACTTTCTGGCCCGAGCAACAAAGTTAATTGATGATTTTTTGTTAATAACATGATTAAGAATATATCTGAGCATTATATTGTTATCACCTTACATTTCTTGAAGCATATCACGAATAGGGTTGTCACGCGTCCCGGATTTTATCCTTCGTTCTCTGTCGCGTATTGACCCTTCTCGGATATCATTATTGTCCTGATTTTAGTTCAACATAATGATAATGTTGAGTGTGTATTCTCACTCACTAATGTCCTGTGGACTGACGAGCGGAATAGGTTGAATGTGCCTTCTGTATAAGCTACCTCGAAATGTCCTTGGAACTTTAACTTTCAGCGTAAAGAATCTTGTTGACCGGTGCTAGAGAGGACCTACTGAAAAAAAGTTAAACTTAACTTACTTTGATGGCTGCTTTTCCGGTCCCATACAGCGGGGGAACCCCACTCTCTACAGGACCTCCACTGTCGTTTTACCTTGTTCGTTCAGAGTATTTAACGTTTCTTGTCTCATATTCTTCATTTACAGTTAAATCATCACTGTCAACACTCATGAAATAAGAAAGTCTTCAGGGAAATATAATTAAAGAATAGAGATTTGAGTTAGATTTTTGCTTATGTAAATTCAATTTGTGATAAAATACTCTACATAAAAAGAAAGTTTAGTTAATGTAATGTTTATGTTAATTACTAATTTTCCAAACTATCAATTTTTTATTGTTTGCATTGGATAGGAATTTTTCTAAATTACTTTCCTTTTGTTTTCTTTATTCCCCATTAAATTTCTAGCTCTGTGTTTTTCAATTACAAGTGCCTGATAATTATATCTATGCTCAATAATATATTTGCCTGGCTGTGTATGTCAGTATAAATTCATATATAGGGTGAGGAATTTCAAGTGTCCCGGATTTTTAATCTTGTCGTCTGTCAACCTAAGCAGGAGTAACATTTAAATCCTGATGCCTTCTATGTAAGTTCTCGTTGTTGCAAACTGTAAAACTATTTGCAACTTTAATCATTTGCAAACACAAGAGGAAGGAAATGGACATTCACTAAGAGAGAATCTTGCCCCTTTTCAATTGTCAAACTTTCCTTCTGCACCAAACGAGAGATTACGCAAAAGGCAACGCCAATTCAGATTAGATATACCAACAAAAACACAATAATTCCTTTTCAGTTAAGGGTTTAAAGGCCACTCATGAATAACAGAGGCAAGGGAAAGTGACATATACATATGATCAGTGTCCAAGCCCTCTCTCCACCAAAGGTAGGACCAAGGAGAGACAGGCAATGGCTGCTAATGGCTCAGTAGATAGACCTATAGGCTGCCCCAAACGCCTCATCCTTATTTTAAGAGGATGGTGAGGTTACAGTAACCAATGAAACTAACGAGTCAGGGGCATTACCACATCAGCCCCCACAACTGTACTTTTAATCAATTAAACTCTCACGAGGTTGATGCAGGATTTCTATGATATTTACAAAGCTCCAATCTGTGTCCAGACAAACTGGGCTGTCTGTCCAAGAGAAGGTTCAAATGGCTGGGCCATAAAAGCCAACGTTAGGACCGGGGAGACTCTTCAACGACATAGGTGCAAATGGGGAAACCCTCTACAATTAACCTGTTTAGTCAAAAGTAAATAAAAGATGGACAAGGGAATGGAGTAAAGACCTTATGGCAATGTCTACAGTGCAGTGCTTGAGGGGCACAGTCAGCAACCTTTTCTGACTATATTTATAGAATTTGGACCATATGGCTTTGTAGGGGGACCGTGGAAGTCATTCAGTTTCCCTAGAGGGAAAATTATGTCAAAGAAAAAACAAGACAACAAGATGGATGAAATGAAGCCAGAATCAAGGTATAAAAAATGCATTAGAAGTAACAGAGACAAGGGTGACCGAGACCCCTTCTATCCAAAAACCCCATCTTGTGACAAAGTCCTTCCTGATGAAACGTGATTCACGAAGCTCCAGCAATTAGAAATGATCTGGGAGAAGGAAGGAATTAATATCGCAAAACCTCTTGAGAAGGACAAAAGAGTAAACTGTTCACAAACATAACATTGAGGTCTGATGAAGTCATCACCCTCATTGTTTTGTCTAAGAAAGTTTACAGATCTTCAGAGTAACAACAAGAATCCAGGACAGCTGATCTAGGACTTTGAGATTTAAAATTCTAAAAGATTACAATCAATTGTTAAAGGAGACACATGCGGAAATTATTGGATAATTAATAACAAGGAGACCTCAGAAGGCAATAGTGTAAAGGTCCCTTGCAAAGTGAAAATTGTGCCCATTAGATTTTGGCCAAGTGCTACCTGGGGGGAAATCTCAACTGGTATAACGCACTGAAGTAAAACTTGAAAGATATTGGCCAGTAAGATGAAAATAGGAAATGGGAATGGACTTTAAGTAGAAGGTTATAAAGTGGGTGCAATTCAGGGACAAAGGAATGAAGTAAAGACACTCAAGTGATGCTACAGTGCACAGCAGGAGGTGCACCAGCCCATAAGGGAACCCTCCCAAAAATGGATGAGAAACCAGGATTAATCCGGACTGCTCTGCGATCATACCTGCTTAATGACAATGTAATCCAGCAGATTTTTGGTCCAGTGCTGTGGATGAGGAGGCCGTGCGACACACAGGTTCAATTTGGGGAACCACACAATTGCACAACAGATGTTGGTCTGAAGAATGGAAGGAGGCAGGGACAGATACAAATAGAAAAATAAAAAGCGGATGAAGCCAATAGTAAAAGGGATACTGAGAAGCCCTTTGAGTAGTGGATATATTAGTAAAAACAGATATACGCAACTAAGACCCTATACTTGGGAAAAATGTTATTTCTGGGCTTGAACCTGTGCCGGCCAGTGAATAAGCTCCTATTAGCACTTATTCTTAGGTAATTTACTGCTAAATATACCAGAGAAAAAATGTAAAGGAGTGCTAGGTTAACTAGCTCGCTCACCTATTGGTGTCGGTATGGAATTGGGCGTATAATCCAGAGGTCCCGCACTATTTAGATTCATCCACGACAAAGACCCCAATAGAGGAGAGCTGTTCAACCTCACTCGGCACCACCAACTCTGCATCCGCTCAGAACTCAACTCCTTTTTAGCACGCCTGTGTGGTAACCCGCTTGTTTGTGCTCTCGTGTTTTTGCCTTATTTTTCGTGGATTATGGCTTCTACATCGGTTTCCCAGGAGACACCGTCTAAGTTAAGTACCAAGCTATGTTTTGCTGTGTTTTGAGCAATCTAGACCGTTTAATATTTAAATTATAGGAGTTTATTCTCTTCGATCATCTCGGTCTTGCTCGATTCCGCTTAGGGTTGGTACTCCTGTTTTGAGAGCTTTTAGTTTCACTCGCGGTGTTACTAAGTGTATTATTTTTATTATTAGTTTAAATTTTTATATGTTTTATTGTGGATATTCATTATTTAGCATTTAGAACCCTTGTGGTTCATATTTAGGGCCGATATCAGATTACGTATCGTAGATGGCTTGCCGACCTTCGTTACTGGGCGGCAATTTTTATTATTTAAGCCATCAGGATGTTGTCCTTCGGGATTTATTCATTATTTCGCATGCCTTGCCCTAATTTTTTATGTGTATATTTATATATTTTTCAACGCTATTACTTTTATAATGAATATTTGTGCTTATTACTCCGTATGATCTGTTTTGGTAGTGTTTGGGGATCGTCAGTTGGTAGCCCTGCTGCTCCGTATCACGTGATCCTCCCCCAAGCTCCCCCTCTCGCTAGGTTGGTGGCTAGGCTTCTCTCCCCCCTCCCCTAGGGGACCGTTGCCTTCCCTTCTTTCAGAGGGGGTAGTTCAGTGTTTATGGACTTTGTCCTCCCTCCGGGTGTCCCGGCGGTTTCGTCTCTGTCTAGACTGGTTGGCCACCGGTCAACAGAGTAGGATCCCGGTGCACCCTATTTTATATTCACCTATCACACTTTTATTATGTTATACGAAACCCTCCGGGTTCTGTTGGTGGTTCTTATCTACGGTTCCGCCCCCTCTTAATTTATAACAGTTACTATGATTATATATGACAGATCACTATCCCGGAGTTCCTATATGTATTAGTTTATGGATGTACTTTTATTTCCCGGTCCGGGGCTTAACCTCGCTCCGGGAAATCAGACACCATGTGTCTTAATTCTTTGTTGCATCCTTCTTTATGATCCCGGCTCGACCGGAATGGATAGTTATACTCTAGTCTTAAGTTAGACTTATGTTTAGGCCCGGGTCCTCCGGACCCGCCCCTACTTAAGAGTATTACAGTTAAGCTCTAGACTTAAGTTAGACTTATGTTTAGTCCCGGGTCCTCCGGACCCGCCCCTACTTAAGAGAATTACAGTTTCTCATATACTATTCTTTTTATAGATGGTGCATTGTCAGACAACGGCCTGTGCGGCTGTTCTTCACCAGCCTTGTGGCCATACTGTGTGTAGGTCTCACGCCCTCTGCAGAGTTCAGCTGGAAGACATCGTAGTCTGGCACCCTGATAATTGTATGGTCTGTTTTGACCTCATCACCACCCTTGGATCTGATTCGGTGAGTCCCGTTGGCTATGTTGTCTTTCTAATTATTTTACCTTTATTTGGTATACATATACTATTTAGTAAGATTTCTTTGGTCTTGAAGGACCTCCGGGAATCTTCCTTTCTGTAATTCCCACTATTATTTCAGGCATCCCCGGAGCAGAAGACTGCGGCTCGGGCCACACTGAAAGTGTGGGTTGGGGGATTTGCCCGAAACGTGAAATCGAAACAGCCTTACGTCCTTTCTGAAGACTACTGTGCTATGATCTACCCTAATGCCAAGTCTTCAGCCGCTGTGGCTAGGCATGTTGCGGCACCCATCATTGCCGACATTGATGCCACTATTTCGGGATTCATCGACCAGGAACAAGATCCGTTGGATGCCCCCGGAGATCTGGAAGACAATGTTGCCTCCTTGAACTTGGATATGGAACCTATGTTGTTGGATGATCCGGATGCAGGTAGGGTGGTAAGTGAGGCAGGTGTTACCGGCGCTGAGATTCCTATCCTCAGCCCCGCTCTTTCTTCTTCATCTGATCTCTCTTCTTTCCATGGTTTTTCTGGGGACCGCGATTCGTCTCACCGATCACACCCGGTTCCCCCCAAAGATAAGTCTATATCTAGAACTTTGCCAAAAGCTCGTAAGCCCCACAAGGCTCCCCATAGTTCTAAATCAAATACAAACCCGTCATCTAAGGCTTCCGGCTCCTCCTCTAAGTCTCACGACCCGGGAGTACAATCCGCCACTTCTGCTCCTAACCCGGGCCTTTCCGAATCAGCTATGCTTCGCATTGTGTCGGAGATGCAATCTAAGATTGTGTCGGAAATGCAGGCCAAGATGGACACGATGTTCTCTAACATTGGTCAGAGACTTGGGGCATTAGAGCATGGTGCTCCGGAGCGAGTTCAAAGCTCTCTCATCCCGGATGCCTCTAAGCTTCCGCCGTTTACCAAGAATAACCCTTGGCGCATGGCTCTTCATTCCCCATTCTCAGACGGGATGTTAACGTTGGAAGGTCTTGGTACTCGTCCACTAGAGGATTTTGAATTCTTTCCTCCTGGTCTCGCATTTCCATTTCATGGTTATGCCAGGCTTACCGAGGAAGCCCTGGTTCGGCTGGATAAGGTCCCCAAAGAGACCGTCATTTTCCCAAAGGAACAAGCCCAATCTGTTTGGGCTAGGTTTCTGAATGATATAGGTTGTACCAATACCATGTTGACGCCTCATAAAAGTTCTTTCACAATGTTCCTAATGGACAAGAATACCGTGACTCCATGCGTCACTAAGATTGCAGAGCTTGCTTTTCAATACGCTCTGGAGGAGAAGCCCTTGCCTCCCATCCGAGAGGTAGATCCGATCTCCCTCCTTCTTCCTTCAGGTAATGAGTGTTGGGACAATGTCCATACCACCTTTACTTCTGGCAAGCTAACAGCGGACTGTGCGTCAGTAATGTTTAGTGAACGGCTTCCCCGTCTCCCGGAATCCCTTATTAAACAGGAGTATGATTCCCGCCTACGTGTTGGTCGAACTTTGAACTTGGCCACTTCTACGGAGTCGATAGCCTTAACTTATGATACTGAGAGTATCTTTAAGTCTCTCAATAAGGCTACTTTGCAGTCGTTATATTTTGACTTATACGACTTTGCTCTGGCTAAACGTAGGTGCCGCAAACACGTCCTGGCTGAGGCGACTATTAGGCACGAGCCGAATAAACTTATCCGGTCCTCTTGTTGGGGTCCAAATCTTTTCCCTGAGGATCTTGTGGAGGAAGTCTTGACAGAGGCTACTAGAGTTAATCAGAGCCTTAAAGCCCGTTGGGGTTTGACTCCTAAGCGGAAATATGATCCCGCAAGTTACCAAGCCCGGGGTAGGAAGAAGCTCCGCCCGTATACCTCCACTCAGTTCCGGCAACAGCAGAGTAGCTCGTCCGTTTTCCGGCAGCCTCTTCCTCCATCTCCTGCTGTTCCTGCACAGCCTTCCACCTCTCAGGCTCCTTCCTCGGACGACTACGTCACCGTTCTGCTCCCTAAGAGCCAGCTTCCCGGTGCCTCCACCACCTCTCCAGCCTTTAACCAATCTTATGAGGCTCAAGGCTCTTCCCAGGGTTATAACAGAGGTAGAGGCTACCACCGTGGTTCATACCAGAACAGAGATAGAGGTAGATTCTTTCGCAAGGGAAAGAACTTCCGAGGCGGACGTGGAGGCAACTCCTCAAGCCAATACTGAGGTGCAGCGGGTAGGGGGGAGGCTTTATGCCTTCCGCGACAAATGGAGGTTCAGTCCCTGGGCTTTCAGTATCATCTCCAAGGGACTGGGGTGGAGTTGGATTCAAGGACCTCCTCCACCGAACAGATTTCATCAGCATTCCACTCCGGACCTAGTCGAATTTATCCAGGACCTGTTACAAAAGAACGCCATGCAAGAAACGAAACACCTGAAGTTTCAGGGTCGGCTGTTCAGTGTCCCGAAGAAGGATTCGGACAAGAGAAGAGTGATTCTAGACCTATCCCTTCTCAACTTGTCCATTCAATGCGACAAGTTTCGAATGCTTACCGTCTCACAGGTGCGGACCTTACTTCCCCGTGGGGCCGTCACCACCTCTATCGATCTTACAGACGCCTATTATCACGTCCCGATAGCGAGACACTTCCGTCCGTATCTAGGCTTCCGCCTAGGAAACAAAAATTACTCCTTCAAGGTGATGCCTTTCGGGCTCAACATCGCCCCAAGGATCTTCACAAAGTTAGCAGAAGTTGCTGTTCAGGAACTCAGAAATCAAGGGATTCAAGTAGTAGCCTATCTGGACGACTGGCTCATTTGGTCAGACACCTCCCAAAATTGTCTAAAAGCCACTCACAGAGTCATCCAATACCTTCAATCTCTAGGCTTCCAGATCAACTTCAAGAAGTCCCGTCTTCTTCCGAAATCAAAGTTCCAATGGCTCGGCCTGCAATGGGATCTTATATCTCACACTCTGTGTCTTCCCAAACCCAAGAGGTTAGAGATTGCAATGAACACCAAACGCTTTCTCAAAGACAAAGTAAGTTCCAGACGACTCCAAGAGAGGATCCTAGGGTCCCTTCAATTTGCTTCAGTGACGGATCTACTTCTGAAAGCAAAATTGAAAGATATCAATCGTGTCTGGCGTTCGAGGGCGAACCGGAAGCTCCGGGACAGGAAAGTCCGCCTTCCTCCCATTCTCCGGGAAAGACTTCTACCTTGGACAAGGGCCAACAATCTGTCAAAGTCAGTTCCCCTTCGATTTCCGCCTCCGAAGTTAATCATTCACACGGACGCATCCCTATCAGGTTGGGGAGGCTATTCTCAGCTCAGGAAAGTTCAAGGTCTTTGGTCTCCCTTATTCCGCCAATTTCACATCAATGTGCTGGAGGCCATGGCAGTTCTTCTAACCCTGAAACGTCTCGCTCCATCCAAGAGACAACACCTTCGTCTGGTTCTCGACAGCGAAGTGGTGGTCCGCTGCCTCAACAGAGGCGGATCAAAATCAGGGCCTCTGAACCATGTTCTAGTAGCCATATTCTCCCTAGCAACCTCGAACCGTTGGCATCTTTCAGCTGTCCACCTGGCGGGAGTCCGGAACGTAGTTGCAGACGCCTTGTCCCGGACCTCCCCTCTAGAATCGGAATGGTCACTCGATCTAAAGTCATTCCGGTGGATTCTCTCTCGGGTTCCGGGTCTCCAAGTGGACCTCTTCGCCACGGAGTCCAACCACAAATTGAGAGTATATGTGGCCCCCAATCTAGACCCTCAGGCCTACGCCACAGACGCCATGTCACAGAATTGGGACATCTGGGAAAGGATTTATCTCTTTCCCCCGGTGAATCTTTTACTGAAAGTCCTAGACAAACTGAGATCCTTCAAGGGACGAGTAGCCTTGGTCGCACCCAACTGGCCCAAGAGCAATTGGTACCCTCTCCTGCGAGAGTTGAGACTACATCCTCACCCGATACCCAATCCGGTTCTGTCTCAGATAGTACAAACACGCGTTGTGTACGCTTTCTCAAACATTCAGAGCGCCCTAACTTTATGGACTTCATGAAGTTTGCGGCCATGCATGGTGCCAATATCGCTCCTCAAAACACCCTGTTCCTAGAATCAGATAAACGGGATTCCACCATCCGCCAATATGATTCTGCGGTTAAAAAGTTGGCTAAATTTTTGATAGACTCAGACGTACACTGTATGAACTTGAACCTTACAGTCACTTTCTTTAGAACTTTATTAGAATCAGGTCTGGCAGCCAATACTATCACCACTATTAAATCTGCCTTGAAAAAGATCTTCCTAGTGGGTTTTAACATAGACTTAACCGACTCTTTGTTAGCTTCAATTCCGAAAGCCTGTGCCAGACTGAAACCGGTTACTCGTCCTACCCCGGTTACCTGGTTCCTTAATGATGTACTCAAATTGGCGTCTGATACCATTAACAGTTCTTGTGATTACATTCCCCTTCTCAGGAAAACACTTTTCCTGGTGAGTTTGGCTTCCGGGGCAAGAATTTCTGAACTGGCAGCTTTGTCAAGAGACCCGGGTCATATTGAGTTCCTTCCTTCGGGAGAGGTCCTTCTTTCACCTAACAAATTCTTTTTAGCTAAGAACGAAGACCCTCAGAACAGATGGTCCTCCTGGAAAATTGTTCCCCTCACGCAAGATCCGTCTCTGTGCCCTGTTACTACTCTTAAGTCTTATTTATCCCGGACCTCCTCTAACTCCTCCGGGCCTCTATTCGTTAGAGAACAAGGCGGTACCATTACCATTAAAGGGATCAGGCAACAAATTTTGTATTTTATTAAACAAGCTAGCCCTGACTCTTTTCCTCTTGCACATGATATCAGAGCGGTTGCTACTTCGGTGAACTTTTTTCACCACATGAATTTTACGGATATTTCTAGGTATACAGGGTGGAAGTCACCGTCAGTGTTCAAGAAACACTATCTTAAACATTTGGAAGCCCTTAAATTTCCTACAGTAGCTGCAGGGAGCGTAGTTACCCCCAGGTAACTCACATGTTAATTCCTTGTCATTTTATCTCTCCCCCTTACCTGCCTCATTTATACCCTATTTGTATTCGTTGGTTTCGCACCTGATTACTATTACTATATTTGTAAATTTTTGACTCCTGAGTATCTGTATATATCATCACTCACGGCATTATTATACCTTACCTTTTTTGTCAATTGTTCTACCAAGTGGATTTATGTTCTTTTTAAGATACCCTTATAGCTGTTTTTGGCACTCATCTCTGATTAAAGTAACTTGTATTTCCCTTATGTTTATGTTTTTTCCTTTATTTTGCAAGTTTGGTGACATTTCTCTTGTATATATTCACTGGCCGGCACAGGTTCAAGCCCAGAAAAGGGATTTTGACGTAGGAAAAATCTATTTCTGGGCGAGGGACCTGTGCCGCCCAGTGAACCCTCCCAGCTCCTCTCCCTTGGAGTCCCCAAACTTTGGGTGCTAAGAAGTTGGGTTCTGAGCGGATGCAGAGTTGGTGGTGCCGAGTGAGGTTGAACGGCTCTCCTCTATTGGGGTCTTTGTCGTGGATGAATCTAAATAGTGCGGGACCTCTGGATTATACACCCAATTCCATACCGACACCAATAGGTGAGCGAGCTAGTTAACCTAGCACTCCTTTACATTTTTTCTCTGGTATATTTAGCAGTAAATTACCTAAGAATAAGTGCTAATAGGAGCTTATTCACTGGGCGGCACAGGTCCCTCGCCCAGAAATAGATTTTTCCTACGTCAAAATCCCTTTTTTTATAATAAAATAAATTTTTTAATATACTTACCCGGTGATTATATAAGCTGCAGCTCTGCTGCCCGACAGAAAAACTCTACGCTCGAAATCCGCCAGCGATCGCTATGCAGGTAGGGGGTGTACTTCAACAGCGCCATCTGTCGTGCAGGTACTCAGTACTCAATGTAAACACAGAACTCAATTTTCTCCTCGGTCCACTGGGTCTCTATTGGGGAGGAAGGGAGGGTCCTTTAATATATAATCACCGGGTAAGTATATTCAAAAATTTATTTTATTATAAAAATAACATTTTTCAATATTAAACTTAGCCGGTGATTATATAAGCTGATTCACACCCAGGGGGGTGGGTAGAGACCAGCATTAATTGTTTACATTATTATGAGCTAAGGATTTCGTATTTCATTTTAGCAGTTATTCAAAATAACAAACATAAAATAAATAAGTACCTGGTAAGGAAGTCGACTTGAACAATTACTCTGCCTTTTTAAGTACGTCTTCCTTACTGAGCCTCGCGATCCTCTTAGGATGCTGAGCGACTCCTAGGAGCTGAAGTATCAAGGGTTGCAACCCATACTACAGGACCTCATCAAAACCTTTAATCTAGGCGCTTCTCAAGAAAAGAATTTGACCACCCGCCAAATCAACCAGGATGCGAAAGGCTTCTTAGCCTTCCGGACAACCCAAAAACAACAATAAAAAACATTTCAAGAGAAAGATTAAAAAGGTTATGGAATTAGGGGAATGTAGTGGTTGAGCCCTCACCCACTACTGCACTCGCTGCTACGAATGGTCCCAGGGTGTAGCAGTTCTCGTAAAGAGACTGGACATCTTTAAGATAAAAAGACGCGAACACTGACTTGCTTCTCCAATAGGTTGCGTCCATTATACTCTGCAGAGATCTATTTTGTTTAAAAGCCACTGAAGTAGCGACAGCTCTAACTTCATGTGTCTTTACCTTCAGCACAGCATGGTCTTCTTCATTCAGATGGGAATGGGCTTCTCGTATTAACAGTCTGATATAATAGGAAACTGCATTCTTTGACATTGGTAAAGAAGGTTTCTTAATAGAACACCATAAAGCTTCTGACTGTCCTCGTAAAGATTTAGTTCGTCTTAAATAGAACTTAAGAGCTCTAACAGGGCATAAGACTCTTTCTAGTTCATTTCCAACCAAATTTGAAAGGCTTGGAATATCGAAAGATTTCGGCTAAGGGCGAGAAGGTAGCTCGTTTTTGGCTAGAAAACCAAGCTGTAAAGAACATGTAGCCGTTTCAGATGAGAATCCGATGTTCCTGCCGAAGGAGTGAATCTCACTGACTCTTTTAGCTGTGGCTAAGCAAACCAGGAAAAGAGTCTTTAAAGTGAGATCTTTAAAGGAGGCTGATTGTAGTGGCTCGAACCTTTCTGACATCAGGAATCTTAGTACCACGTCTAAATTCCAACCAGGTGTAGCCAAACGACGCTCCTTCGTGGTCTCAAAAGACTTAAGGAGGTCCTGTAGATCTTTGTTGTTGGAAAGATCTAAGCCTCTGTGACGGAAGACTGTTGCCAACATGCTTCTGTAACCTTTGATAGTGGGAGCTGAAAGGGATCTTTCTTTCCTCAGGTATAATAGGAAGTCAGCTATTTGGGTTACAGAGGTACTGGTCGAGGATACTGATACCGACTTGCACCAATTTCGGAAGACTTCCCACTTCGACTGGTAGACTCTAAGAGTGGATGTCCTCCTTGCTCTAGCAATCGCCCTGGCTGCCTCCTTCGAAAAGCCTCTAGCTCTAGAGAGTCTTTCGATAGTCTGAAGGCAGTCAGACGAAGAGCGTGGAGGTCTGGGTGTACCTTCTTTACGTGTGGCTGACGTAGAAGGTCCACTCTTAGAGGAAGAGTTCTGGGAACGTCCACCAGCCATTGAAGTACCTCGGTGAACCATTCTCTCGCGGGCCAGAGGGGAGCAACCAACATCAACCTTGTCCCTTCGTGAGAGGCGAACTTCTGCAGTACCTTGTTGACAATCTTGAACGGGGGGAATGCATAAAGGTCTAGATGGGACCAATCCAGCAGAAAGGCATCTATATGAACTGCTGCTGGGTCCGGGATCGGTGAGCAATATATTGGGAGCCTCTTGGTCCTTGCGGTTGCGAAGAGATCTATGGTAGGTTGGCCCCAAGTGGCCCATAGTCTCTTGCACACATCCTTGTGAAGGGTCCATTCTGTTGGGATGATTTGACCCTTCCGACTGAGGCAATCCGCCATGACATTCATATTGCCTTGTATGAACCTCGTTACTAGAGAGAGGTTTAGATCTCTTGACCAGGTGAGGAGGTCCCTTGCGATCTCGTACAACGTCATAGAATGGGTCCCTCCTTGCTTGGAGATGTACGCCAAGGCCGTGGTGTTGTCCGAGTTCACCTCCACCACTTTGCCTTGAAGGAGGGACTTGAAGCTTTTCAAGGCCAGATGAACTGCCAGTAGCTCCTTGCAGTTGATGTGTAACGTTCTTTGATTCGAGTTCCACGTTCCCGAGCATTCCCGACCGTCTAGTGTCGCACCCCAGCCCGTGTCCGATGCGTCCGAGAAGAGAATGTGGTTGGGGGTCTGAACAGCCAGGGGCAGACCCTCTCTGAGGTTGATACTGTCCTTCCACCAAGTCAGTGTTGACTTCATCTTCTCGGAAATGGGGATCGAGACCGCTTCTAGCGTCTTGTTCTTTTCCCAGTAAACAGCTAGATGATATTGCAGGGGACGGAGGTGTAGTCTCCCTAACGAAACGAACTGTTCCAGGGATGATAGCGTCCCTATCAGACTCATCCACTGTCTGACTGAACAACATTTCCTCTTTAGCATGTTCTGGATGCATACCTGGGCTTGACTTGTTCTGGGGGCCGACGGAAAAGCCCGAAAAGCTTGACTGTGAATCTCCATCCCTAAGTAAACTATAGTTTGGGATGGGACCAGTTGGGACTTTTCCATATTGACCAGGAGACCCAATTCCTTGATCAGATCTAGAGTCCACTTTAGATTCTCCAGACAGCGACGACTGGAAGACGCTCTTAGAAGCCAGTCGTCCAAATAGAGGGAGGCTCTGATATCCGCTAAATGCAGGAATTTGGCAATATTCCTCATCAGCCTCGTAAAAACAAGAGGAGCCGTGCTTAGGCCAAAGCACAGGGCTCGAAATTGGTAGACAACCTTGTCGTAAACGAATCTCAGAAAAGGTTGGGATTCTGGGTGGATGGGGACGTGAAAGTATGCGTCCCTTAGGTCTAAAGAGACCATCCAGTCTTCCTTTCTGACCGCTGCTAGAACTGACTTTGTGGTCTCCATGGCGAACGACTGCTTTGTGACAAAGACATTCAGCGCACTGACGTCTAGCACCGGCCTCCACCCTCCTGTCTTCTTTACCACTAAGAAGAGACGGTTGTAGAAGCCCGGGGATTGATGGTCCTGGACTTTGACTACCGCTCCCTTTTGTAGCAAGAGAGACACCTCCTGCTTCAAGGCTAGCCTCTTGTCTTCCTCTTTGTACCTGGGAGAAAGATCGATGGGAGACGTTGCTAGAGGGGGTTTGCGGACAAACGGGATCTTGTACCCATCTCTTAGCAACTTCACAGATTGTGCATCTGTGCCCCTTTTTTCCCAGATCTGCCAGAAGTTCTTGAGTCTGGCTCCCACTGCTGTCTGAAGAAGGTGGCAGTCAGACTCTGCCTTTAAAGGACTTGGTACCTTTCTTCTTCCCACGTCTCCCTTCGGCACGAGCACCTCCTCTGCTGGAGGCTCTGCCACGAAAGGGCGGAATGAATCTGGACGCTGGAGTGTCCATCCTGGGTCTAGATACGGTAGGCAAAGGGGTGGCTTTGCGGGCAGAGGACGCAACCAGGTCATGGGTGTCCTTCTGAATCAAGGAGGTAGCAATCTCCTTTATCAATTCCTCTGGGAAGAGACACTTTGAGAGAGGAGCAAAAAGAAGTTCCGATCTCTGACACGGTGTTACTCCAGCTGACAGGAACGAGCAAAGGTTTTCCCGTTTCTTGAGGACCCCGGAAACGAACGAAGCCGCAAGCTCACTGGATCCGTCACGTATGGCCTTGTCCATGCAGGACATAACGAGCATGGAAGTTTCCTTGTCAGAAGGGGAGATCTTCCTGCTCAACGCTCCCAAACACCAATCCAAAAAGTTAAAAACCTCGAAGGCTCTGAACACTCCTTTCAACAGATGGTCTAAGTCTGAAGGAGACCAACAAATCTTAGAGCGTCTCATGGCTAGCCTGCGGGGAGAGTCTACTAGACTTGAGAAGTCGCCCTGGGCAGAGGCAGGAACTCCCAAGCCGAGAACTTCTCCCGTGGCATACCAGACGCTCGATCTGGAAGAGAGTCTCGCAGGGGGAAACGTAAATGCTGTCTTCCCAAGGTTCTTTTTGGACTGCATCCATTCTCCCAACACTCGTAAAGCTCTCTTAGACGAGCGGGCGAGGACGAGCTTCGTAAAGGCAGGCGCGGATGACTGCGTGCCTAAAGCGAACTCAGATGGAGGAGAGCGTGGGGCCGCAGATACAAACTGATCAGGATACATCTCCCTGAACAGTGCAAGAACTTTCCTAAAGTCCAAGGAGGGTTGTGTGGTCTTGGGTTCGTCGATGTCCGTATGCGGGTCGTCAATGTGTGCAGCGTCGTCATCACCAGAGAGTCCATCATCTGAAAACTGAGGAGGAAGCGGCAAAGGAGTAGGAATCGGCTGGTCAGCTAAGTCCGGCAGCACGGGTGCATGCGTGACTGAACCGGACGCAACGTCATGGAACTGTTGCCCAGTCTGTGAACTGGCAACAACCATAGCAGCGCGGGGGCGCAAAGCGTCTACTCCTGACTGTCTAGTCTGCTGTGGGCGAGTAGTGGTAACCACACTGGGTTGCGGAGGTTGACGCACCGCGTCAAAACAAAACAACTTAGGTTGTTGTTGTAACTCGCGAACGTCAACGGAAGGTTCCGTGCGTCGCTGAACGTCAACATGCGGCTGGCGGGGTACACTGGAACGCATGGGTGGCGGGACTCTCACAGCTGGAGTGCGGGAGAAGGTAGCCTCAGCGTCCACTGGACGCACAACCGTGGGTGGTTGTAGGCTAGAGGTTGGTGCAGCGTCAACCTTCTCCGCATGAAAGTCCTGCATCAATGACGTTAACTGTGACTGCATGGTCTGCAGCAAAGACCACTTAGGGTCTACAGTAGCAGGTGCGGCAACAGACGGTGTTACTGCCTGATGCGGTACCGCTTTGCCTCTCTTAGGAGGTGTGCAGTCATCGGAAGACTGCAGCGAGTCCGAACTGACCCAGTGGCTACAACTGGGCCGTTGGACTTGCGCGGAAGGGACCGACTTGCGCTTAAGAGGCCGCGAGACCTTGGTCCATGGTTTCTTTCAAGAAACCTCTTCCGCAGACGAGGAATAAATGGGCTCTCTCGTCTTCGTGTGGGTGGGGCGATCTTGGTTAGATACGCCCGAAACCACAGAGGGAACGTCTGTTCGCTGATTAAAGCCTCTCGAACCCTTTAGTCGTACGACATTGCTTCTCCCCTGGGCTTGGGAGCTTGCAAGAGGTCCCGGACTGGGAGGACGACAGGCACGAACAGACGAACCCTCAAGCGCAACACTATCTACAACACTTTCCACAACACTACCACTCACTTTGTCACTACCCACAGCACTCTTACACTTCAACTCCTTGACGTCTGCCATGAGTTGGTTACGGTCACTCGCCAATGACTCGACTCTCTCACCCAGAGCCTGGATGGCACGCATCATATCTGCCATCGAAGGTTGTTGAGTGCTAGAAGGGGGATCAGGAGCAACCACTACAGGGGAAGGAATAGGTTGTGGGGCATGAGGAGAGGAAATTTCAACGGAGCGAGATGAACTTCTCCTGACTCTATCTCTCTCTAGCCTACGTGTGTATTTCTGGAATTCGATGAAATCGAATTCCGAAAGCCCAACGCATTCCTCACATCGATCTTCCAATTGACAGGTCTTATTCCGACAATTGGAACAAACGGTGTGAGGATCGATAGAGGCCTTCGGAAGACGCCTTGAACAGTCCCTAGTATTACATTTCCTGAACTTAGGGACTTGAGAAGGGTCAGCCATTTTGAAGTAGTCAAAGGGGAATTCAAAATCTATCCAAAGTCGTCAACAAATAATCCAAAATCAATAAAAGAATGCAAGGATGTATTGAAGATAACGTCTGCAAAGCGAAAGCTCAAAACTAGAAATGTGTACTTCACCAAATATGTGAAAACCAATCCAGTAAGCAACAGCGAATTTAGTAGGTCTTGCCGGTGGCACGACAGAGAGAAAATTGAGTTCTGTGTTTACATTGAGTACTGAGTACCTGCACGACAGATGGCGCTGTTGAAGTACACCCCCTACCTGCATAGCGATCGCTGGCGGATTTCGAGCGTAGAGTTTTTCTGTTGGGCAGCAGAGCTGCAGCTTATATAATCACCGGCTAAGTTTAATATTGAAAAATAGGATTATGATTGGATATATGAATTTGGGCTATATAACCCAGAACTGGGACCATCAAGCGCATAGTTACAAGTAGGAGGAAAAGTCAAGAGGTTGAACAGGAAAATGGTGGAATGGATAAACCAAGTGACAATTGAACATTATTAGGTCATCAACCCTACGGTTACAAAATGATTACGGACAGATAAAGAAATGGCTCACTGTATTTGTAATAATAGTATGCTCACCCTCCGTCAATTGAGAATCAAATGAACTTTACAAAAGAAGACTTCATATAAAAAATACAGAGATTTTGTTTGGTCAATTAGTACAGAGAGGACGATGAAACTCCACTCGGTTGAAACAGACAGACAACACAGGCGAGGAAGTCTGAGCAACGACTTGAACACAACACAAAGAAATAACGAGATCAAATCAGAAGTGGGATTTTAAACACCTTTGCTAAACAATCAATAAAACTGCAAATTATTGTTCCAAGATGTATTGAGCAATCTCTCTCTCGGGACAATCTACCTTCAAATATTATCTAGTTCAACAAACCTCCCTTCCCTGAAGCTGGACCCACAAGAGGTGCCAAAACAGATTGAAATAAAACCTCATCTTCTGCCAAGTGATCATGTTCCTTCTGCAACTCTTCAACACAAAAAGATAATTAAATGAAAGACACAAATAAAGATTGATAGTAAGAAACCACAACAAATAATTTCACACAAACTTAGAATAACTCAAAATTTGCACCAAATTCTTAACAATCAACATAAGTCTGATTTGCCTCAAAATATTTTAATGTCAAAACTAAAGATTGGAAAATTCCGATCAATATAAACTATCATTGAACCTTTTACAAAACAT
Organism: Palaemon carinicauda; assembly: GCF_036898095.1. Lineage (NCBI taxonomy): Eukaryota > Metazoa > Arthropoda > Malacostraca > Decapoda > Palaemonidae > Palaemon > Palaemon carinicauda. The sequence continues at coordinate 75,978,193 of NC_090727.1, read as the reverse complement.
TTCTTAAAGTTAATTTCCCTATTCATAGATGCAGAACTATTTTGACTACTTTTCCTTGAAGCTCTAAAGGCAACTGAAGGAAAACCTCTCGGTCGAACTGTGAAGTCAAAATTGAGAGTTTTCACATCATGACTGAAGTTGAAGAAAATTTTGAAATTACAGAAAAACAAAAGTTATTAGTAAATACTTTGACTAGACCTCTTGGTTAACATTGATCAATGGTAACAAGTATCTCAGAGAAAAAAAAAAACCTGCAAAAAGTTGTTTTTGAAAAAGCAGTTACATAAATAACTAGAAAAGCACTCAGTAGAGTGCAGACCTCCATCACAGCAGCTTATTTCTCGAAATCAGTTTAACTGCCCTTACCAGAATCAATTTAGACCGTAGGTATATTTGAAGTCTGTGTGACAACCAAGTGTGAACTAGGGGTCAATGTTACGGTTAATTCGGTCGACCTTTTGCTCAGCCTTGACCTTTGCCCTAGGACTTCCACGTCTCTACATAACAATTGATCCCTGAAAGATTTCTTGTTACACTTTAAAAAAAAAATGTATTATTCACTGACTCTGGTGATTGTATATATTATGTAATAGTGTTTTAGTGTTGCATTTGAAAAAAAAAAAAAATTTAATTCATAACGAATAAAATCTGAGGTACATATAATTTTCAAGATGTGTTAAAATTAAGATATATATTTTTCTAATACAGAGTTGATTCGGGTAATGGAGTGAAGAGGGAGATATTAATGTTATTAGAAACAGATAATGCAATTAATGTTATTGTAGATGAAAAAAGAGATGAATATTAGATTCCTTCAAGGATTTCGATCGAAATGTATTGGAAAATGGTGGGATGAGATGACAGCGAAGAAACAGAAGAAGTGAAGCTGGGAAAGCTTCACTACTCAATGAATAAAACTGTGGAAGTTGTTCACAAACAAACAAACAAACATAAAATGACCTACCAACTTTGTTGGTGGAGGTATTCATGGCTAGGTCGTAGTTTGAAGACAATACGAACACACTAACAGACATATCTTCAAGACCAATATGGTTTATACACAAATCAGTGAGGAGTTATTTTAGACATAACGAATATCATGATTTAGTCGAACAACCAGAAGTTATCGAGAGAAATCCTTTCGTGTCTAACCCACATCCAAACACTAATGATAATGTTGAATCATCACAACAGATCAAGCAATGTGGCTACTAACACATTCATTACATCAAATATAATATGTTACTCAACATGTAACAAAAGGACACACTTCTTTGATTCAGTGGAACATCAGACAAAATAGTTCTTTGCAATGTTCTGAATCTTCTTCATCTAATGTAAGCTAAAGAAATTAAAACCAATCTTGAATAACTTTCTATCAACCATTTTCTTATTTGGATTTTTCCTAATTATTCAGCGCAGCTGGGGAGTAGGAGGCCCTGGTGGGTCTGCCCACTCACTGTGACCTTGACCTAAGTCCAGTAGGTGGCTGAGGTGGGCAGTGGAACTTGAAGAAATTGGGTTTTTATTCTCTTTATTAAAAGACTTTTCTTTTGGAGGGAAAAGTCCCTATAACTATCTGGGAAATGTTGAAGTACTCTTGTCCATTATAGGACCAAGAGTCCTGACTTCTGTCAACCTCCTGAGAATGAAGATGTCACAGGAGTTTGGTAGCCTTTAATGGAAGAATCTACATCCCTAAGGATATAGTGTATGAGTGTATGGTCGTCTATGAGGAATGGCTTTACATGGATTTCATCTCCTTCCTTTGGGAGATCCTTCAATACAATACAAACATAGCTGGGAGGGAAAACTACTTGGTTGAGTGGCTCACTTGCATCAAGCATTCAGTTCAGAGCATTATGGCATGGCGTCTGTACCTCAGGAGAGGGGAATAAAGAAGAAAACAAGCGGCCGGACATTCTCACGTCTCATTCTACTCTTAGACAAGATGCTTTTCATCTCATGAGGTACATAGGCTCATTACACAACCACAAATCCTAAAGATAGTCTGGCTTTTCCTGACTCCAGAACTTGCACTACGGAATCTTCCTGAAGGAAGGAGAGGAACTGATAGCCATGACTCTGTGAGCTTCTTGCACCTTGGGAGGTCCACCAGATGTATCTCTAGGTGACGAGTACGTGTGCCAGATGGTATTACGAGGACAGAGCAAAACCTTGTTCTTGGATATCCTCTTCTTCACTCTATCGGCGCTGAGATACAGTCTCTGGTACTCTGGTCTGTAAGGCTTTCTTCAGGGAGTGCCATAGCAGCCTCACTAGTCTGGACTTGGAGGGAAAAGATGGAGATGGAAGACTCTAACCTGGAATTATGGATGTCTTGGTTCTGTGTCTCGGCGCAAGGAAAGGAAACCTCCCTTCACTCTAAACGACTCATGAGATACCAGATACCAAAATTTCAAAAGCATAAAGAACAAATATATAATAAATCTTATAAAATCCTAAGCCAACATCTCAGCTAGAAGCTCGAATATAATAAGTGCTATGAAAAGTCTTTTGGAAAGAGGTGGCCCTTTGAAGCCTCCGGCACTCAACAGAGGAGATAGATAAGTTACAAGTATTAGAAAACAAAACTTATGAATTAATAATAAGAGCTACAAAGTATACATCTATCATTGTATCAAGTGCAGAAGTTGGGTCCTCCTGTTACTACACCAGAAATATGTACAAAACTCAACCATGTCAAACATATCAAGAAAGACAATGAAAATGCATTGGTGCAATATATGTTTCTTGACATGTTTTGAAGAACAACTTATGAGAAATAATATCCTGGGTCTCCTCCTCAACGTAAAGCATATACACACAGTAATGAAAGTGTTGGATTAAAAAATATGGGAGGAATATATAAAAAAGAAAGTCATGCTACAACTTAACTACATGGTAACCACACATAGAAGAAGAAAAAAAAATCACTAATGGAAAAGGACAAGATCCACCACTACATTTTAAGGCAAGCACCAACACACTAGATCTGCAATGGAGGAAGAAATGAAAAGAGGCAGATCAAAGAACTCTCATGACGCTCCATTCCCGAGGCCTGAGTTCTCTGGGGGACAAGATTGCTCCAACTCCTCATGAGCACAGACAATTCCTAGGAAGAGGAAAGGTAAGCATTTCCCCGCTGAGACTGATATCAGAAATCAATTGCTGAAATGCTTCGATCGCAGAAATATCCAATCTACAACACCAATGGAAGAAGATGACACAGTCTCTCTCAGGTACTCAGCTGCAGAGGATATTCACAAATATTCAGACATCCACCGTGCAGCGCCTCACGAACAGCCTTTTGCTGGAGAATGTGTTGAATAATCGCCACCAGGGAAGAAACAGGAATGCCACTGAGTGCGATACCTCTGCAGGTGGGACTGATAAAGGAGGTTGGGCCATTTGCCTAGTTCTTTCGGCACCTTGACAAGGAAAATCGGCAGATCTTGAAACCATTTGGTTTGTGGCTATTTGGAATGAATGACTTTGAGTTTTCTTGCCTCGTGACAACGTAATTGATGTTGAAATCCTTTTTTATGAATAAACTATGAAAGGCTTTTCAATTCAAAACCATAAAAACAAACAGATCAGTATGAAAATTAAATAGCTTTCCAAAAAACTGCTTCTGAAATAAATATGAAAATGCTGCTTATATGATTAAACAGGATCAAATATCGTCAAGATATCTCAGAAGATGAGTCCAGTTCGAATGGATGCAAGTTGAGACGAATGTGAACACATGGAGAACAGTAGGCAATAAGAAGCACAAATCTTTGAGCTGATACACAACTCCAACGAGAACTAAGCAGAGGTGCTTTCTGTCTTCATCCTACAGTCAACTTCTCTACATGGAACAGCTAACTCTAGAATCCTCGAGAACAGGAACATGACTGCAAAAGAGACAAAGATGAAGATCCATTTCTGGTTTTCTATTGTACTGGCCACAATTCAGATCAGGTTTACCAGAGCACAGGACCATGTACGCCCATAGAGTCTCCATCAATAGCCACCAAGAACAATCACTCTGAAAAGAGAAAGAAAAACAAACTGTTTAGGTCAATGGCAGCATAGTAATCCGACTGTACTGATCTGTGGTTTAGTCAAAGCGAGAGTTGCTCTACCTGCCAAGTGGTTGGAGCCTAGCCACTATACGATAGGCATTGAATTTAAGCAAAAATGGCTGACACAACCTCTGAAAAACTTGTTAAATTCCGAATCATTTGGCTAAATGTTTTCACAAAATGAATAATCTACGAAGAGAGGTTCTTCAATTTAAAGACTAAGTTAACAGATTCTTGATGACACAAAGATTAAACCATTCAAAGTTTAAGCAAAAACTCTCAAGTAAAAGGAAAAGCTTTCACTTTTGGCACCATGATCAAGGCTTGCTAGAGTTGTAATACCGTCATGAGGAGGTGAGAGATTGCTTGCATAAAGCAAACTCTCAGGTGAAAGGCTACCTTTCACCTTGAACACCATTGGCCATTGGGACAGCTGCCAGGTTCTCCCAGTGACTCTGAAGAGCCAGAGCGCTCTTGTGTTGGAACGTAAGAATGCTTCTGAGCTACCTGGATACATGAACTACCAGGCAAGGACAGCAGGTTGCGCTAGCGACTGCATCTACTGAAATCCCCGAAGGGTTAGCACTCAGCAGGCTTAGAGGGAGAAAGAGACAAGTATATATCTCAAGTGAAAGACTAATTTCCACTTTAGTGGCAGAGGGCAAAGCTTAGCGATTCGATCACTGACCAAGTCTGACGATTGGTCGCAAGGCAACTGCTTCCAATAAGTGAGGCTGAAATGTTGAATCAACAACACTCGCTAAGACGCAAGTTGCTCGTGTGCATCCGTCGACACATCAGCAGACATGGAACAGATGGAACAGACTTCCTTTCTAAAGGATTTTATATCCTAAGACCTCAAAGAAGTCTTACACCATGGCAGTAAAGGTAAGTCCCTGGCAACAGTTATTCACCTTCAACCAATGGAGTCCTGAGTATAATCAAGTCGTCAACTCAAGGAATAAAATCCTTGAGACGCAATCATCAACGGGAAAGAATCCCAAGAGTTAAGTTTCATTTATCATAACCAATGAAGTAGAAGGAAAATGAATGACAGACTGCTGGAAAAAAAAGCCAAGGGATGTATAGAGTAACAAGATGGAGGAGACCTTTGAGTTTGGACGAGACATATGATACAGAAAGGATGATACAAAAGCAGAAGGTATTTATACATGAATTTCAGAGAGGAAATGAAGAAATCAAAGTAGATTGAGATGAGGACCAAAGTGTAGGCAGTGAAGTTAAAAGAAGAGCGGGAAGAGATGAGACAGAACATCCCAGGAAAAGACTGAGTAGTAACACTTGTTTTTAGGGTAATTCAGCCCACAAAATTATATAGATGAAATATCCTTGAGTAAGGAAAATAGGAAGAAAGTATCACTCAACAGGAGGGATGGGTCAAACATATCATTAAAAGAAGAAATGCAAAGATGATGGAACATTTTAGTAACATCATGAATAAGATACAAGAGGGTAATCTGATAAATATATACATTAAGATTTCTTTTGCCCTGTGGTAGGAGAGTAAGAATACTACTACTGTATATTGTACGTGTAGAAGAAAGGAATAAAAGGACATCTGCTGTCTTGTAGTCTTGCTTTTTAGCAAAAGATGAGGCCCACTGCCTATAACTGTGGTTGTTGACTTTAGAAAGGTGTCTTCTGCTTATTCACTTGAAAGGAGTTTCCTTATAGTGTGTCTGAAATAGCACTACCATTTTCTTTTATAACTCATGTTCCAATGTTTTTTTTGTTAGTTTTCTTGGTTGTATATTTAATTGTTTCTCTTACTTGAAGTGTATATTGAAGTACAATTAACTTAGTATTTGATATTTACAAGTCATCATATTTATGAGTGTGAATTTCATAACTATTTTTGCTTAATGTAAGTCTCATTATATTTACTTAAGAGTTTAGTTGTTCTAATAAAATCAGAGGTTTTAAGAAAAACATGGTGTTTCCTTCTAGCCCAAAGCTCTCCTTTTTCCATGCCTTCCTGTACGATGTGGGCTTAATAATCCCCCACATTTTGGTGCCCAGACCCGGGAACACTCCCTCTAAGAAAATAAGTAAGTTGTGCAGTGAAGATAATGGAGAAGTTAAAGAAGACTAGGACTACATGTAGAGGGTGGGTGACAAGAGCTTCCAAGGCATTGAGTGACCTTCTGAAGTCTTCCACCACAACTATTAGTCAATTTGAGTATGCTATCAAGGAATACGACCAGAGACTAGCTAAGTTGGATGAAGTCCAAGAAGCAATAGAAATTGAGGTAGCTGAAGAAGAACTAGAACAACTTTTGGATGAAGCCCATGAGTTTAGAACAGTAAGTGTGCAGCCTAGGATACAGCTGAAGACCAGATAAGGAAGTTAGCAGCACCTGGTTCTAAAGCTGGCAGTATAAGTGGACAGTCTTCATCTCGAGAGTCAGATATCACCAATGTCAAGTTACCCAAGCTGGAGCTACCGAAGTTTAGTGGTGAAGTGACCCAATGGCAGTCCTTCTGGGATCAATATAATTCCCACATCGATGCAGTGATCAGTAAGTTCACTTATTTGCTGTCTTTGCTGGAGGGAGATGCCAGGAATGTAGTGAAGGGATTAGCTCATACCAGTGCTAATTACCAGGTTGCCTGCAAACTACTGAAAGAACGCTACTACAAGCCAGAAAGGATTATTTTTGCTCATGTTCAGGCATTGTTAAATGGTGAGGTCAACATTAATGTCAGCGGACCCAAAGGTGTGGCACAGCTGTGGAAATTACGAGATGACATTCTAATACACATCCGCAGTTTGGAGGCGCTAGGAATCACAGGAAAACAATGTGAAGTGTTTCTTACACCTATCATCCTCTCCCGTTTGCCAAGTGAACTGCGGCTAGAGTGGGCCAGGGATGGTGATGGACATAAGAGTGATTTAGATTGGTTATTGACATTCTTAGACAAGGAAATTTCAAGATTAGAAAGGTCTGAAGCCTTTAAGGGAAAGAGTAGTATTGAAGTAAAGAAAATTGAAAATAAGAGTTCTAAAGACAAGGTGTATTCAGCCGCAGCCCTTCATGCTTCGTCCAAGCAAGAAAACACAATGTGCAGTTTCTGTGCCAAGAAGCACAAATCGGAAAACTGTTATGGTGTGCTAGAATTGAGTGGAAAGGAGCGAGGTGAAAAAATAAGAAGTTTAGGCCTATTTTTCAAGTGTTTGAAGAGTGGACACATGTCAAGAGACTGTAAAGCTCGTACAAGGTGTACAAAGTGTAACGGTGCCCATTCTACCTTAATGTGTGGCGTTAGGCTGGAAATGAACCTTAAGAAGGAGGAAAATGAAGCAAAGGAAGATGCTATTGGCACTGAAAAGCCTGGCGATGTGGCACTTCTAACAGGGCAAGGTGGTAACTGTGCCATTTTACAAACTGCCAAAGTTCAGGTGAGTGGTAGTGATGGTACTGTTGTCACTGCTCGGGTAATGTTTGATAATGGTGCAGACAGGTCTTATATTAGTAGCAAATTTGTGAAGAAATGTAAACCACAATGGATCACTAGTGCACCTATGCCATACTCTAGTTTTGGTGGTCATAGTAGTGGAAAAAATGAACACAGAAATGTTTATGAGTTAAAGTTGTGGGACTCTGACAAGAAGGTGGTACGTATTATTGCTGCGGAGATTCCCAGAATATGTCAATCCTTGGTTAGGCCTATTGTACCAGATTCAGTGCTTAACTCTTTTTCTCATGTTGTATTAGCTGATGATTACCACCATGATTCTCCCATTGAGATTGATATACTGATTGGTCTAGATTTCTACTGGACACTGATTTCTCCTGTAGATGCCTTCCAAATTAACCATGTCGTAGCCATGAAGTCTCTCTTTGGTTATGTCTTGAGTGGCAGGCTGTATAAAACCAATGATTCTTGTACCTACTCTGTACCACAATTATTGTGTATCTCCTCTGTTTCAGATTCAGATTTGTGTAAGTTTTGGTATTTGGAAACTGTAGGGGTTAAGCCTAGGGAATTAGTTGAAAGTTATAGTGAAACCAAAGTTTTCAAAGAATTTGAGAGTACTGTGAAGTTTGTGAATGGTCGCTATGAGGTTGCACTGCCATGGAAGGATGATTCTGCTAAGGAAAGGCTTTTAAATAATGTTGTCATAGCCCATAAAAGGTTAGGTAGGCTAATGGTTAAGTTAGAACACGATAAGGAGCTTAAGAAAGAGTATCAAAAGGTGTTTGATGATTATGAGTCTGATCACATAATAGAAGAGGTACCAAGGCAGGAAATTTCAGGTGTGAATCCTGTGTACTATATGCCTCATCGTCCGGTAGTTAAGTTAAGTAGTTCAAGTACTAAGATAAGACCTGTGTTTGATGCCTCTTCCTCTTGTTACAATGGTGTATCATTGAATGACTGTTTGTCCTCAGGCCCATCAGTCAACCCTGACTTGGTTGAGGTGCTCATTCGTTTTCGTCGTTGGCCCATTGCTGTTACAGCTGATATAAGAAAGGCCTTTTTGCAAATTAGTGTACAAGAGAAAGACAGAGATGTTCATAGATTTTTGTGGCCAAGAGACGATGGTACAATACGGCACATGAGATTCACACGTGTACCCTTTGGTAACACAGCGAGCCCATTTCTGTTAAATGCCACAATCAAACATCATTTGGATAAGTATCCCCCAACTAGTGTAGTGCAAGATTTGAAGTCTAACATGTATACAGACAATTGGTTGAGTGGTGCAGATTCTGCTGTAGAAGCAGCTGATAAATTTTGTGAAGCCCGTAGCATTTTAGCTGATGCTAGTATGGACCTTACAAAACTTGTATCAAATAGTTTGCTAATTACTTCTCAGTTATGTGACAACAAGGTACCCTTTATAAATTCTGATGAACCCAATACTGTATTAGGCCTGAAGTGGTGTAACTCACTGGACAGTTTCTCCTTTGATGGCATAAACTCAGATTCCTTTGTAGAAGTAGTCTGTACTAAGCGAAGTATCCTTAGTGTGATAGCCAAGATTTTTGACCCTTTAGGGTTAATAAGTCCATATGTTATGTATGGCAAGATACTTTTTCAGGAACTCTGGAAACTGGGTTTGACTTGGGATCAAGAAATGCCATCAGGGTTGAAGCTAAAGTTCCTTAGTAGTGAGCATTTTAAGAATTATCAGATAGATAGATGTTATTTTTCACCAAAGGCCTGGGGGAAGCTTAGTCATATGGAGCTACATGGGTTTGGTGATGCCTCTGAAAAGGGCTATGGGGCTTGTGTGTACCTGCGAGTGCCTGTGGAGAACGGCTCATACAAGGTGTCATTAGTGTCCTCTAAGTCAAGAGTTGCTCCCATAAAGACAATTACATTGCCGAGGTTAGAACTCATGGGATGTCTTTTGTGTTCACGATTAGTCAACTTTGTGAAGAATACCCTTAACCTAGATAACTGTGTTAGAGTTAGGTGTTGGACAGATTCTACCATTGCTCTGTCATGGATTCAAAGAGATGCTAGTAAGAAGGACCTATTTGTAGCTAATCGGGTAAAGGAAATCAGAGAGTTAACACCTCCAAGTTGCTGGCAACATTGTGTAAGTAAGGACAATCCAGCTGACCTGATAACACGAGGTCTGTTGGCAGACAAGCTTGTGGATAGTACTATGTGGCTCTATGGGCCTAGTATGTTAAAAGAATCCCAATACCAGGAAAGGGAAGGTAACCCAGTTAAGTATAAAGATGAAATAGGCATAGAAAGTACTGCTGTCTGTCTTAATGTACAAGGCGTGCCAGACAACCCTTTGATAGATTTAGACCGATACAGTAAATTAAGCAAGGTGTTAAGAGTTACAGCTTATGTCTTAAGATTTATCATAAATTGTAGAAATAGTAATAACGAAGTGGCAGGCCCTCTCATTACTGAAGAGATCGATTTTGCTAAGTTGAAGTTGATTTACTGCATCCAAAGAGAAGTGTTTTCTGCAGAAATAAAGGTACTTTTGGGTAAAAAGGCTATCCCTCAATGGTCTAAATTAAGAAATCTTGACCCCTTTCTAGATGATAAAGGCTTAATAAGAGTTAGGGGACGTCTTGAGTTTTCTAACTTGGACTATGACACTAAACATCCTATCATAATTCCAAAGGGTCAATTTGCTAAACTGTTGATCAGATTTCAGCACAGGTTTTTAAAGCATGCAGGTGTGGATACCGTAATTTCATCCCTACAAAATAACTTTTGGATTATAGGAATGAGGAGATTAGCTAAGACAGTAATAAAGGAATGTTTAAGTTGCCGTTAGCATAATTCAAAACCTTGTAGTCAGCCTGTGGCTCCATTACCTAAAGAAAGAGTAAGGACTTCTCCACCATTTGATGTAACAGGCTTAGATTATGCAGGCCCCCTCTTTTGTGCTGATTGTCCTAGTAAGAAATTTTATGTATTGTTGTTCACTTGTGGTGTTGTAAGAGCTGTACACCTAGAGCTTACAGAATCTTTATCCTTGCCTGACTGCTTATTGGCTATAAGAAGATTTGTTGCCAGGAGAAGTTTACCTAGTGTTATATATTCAGATAATGCAAAGACTTTTGTAGCTGCTAGGTATGAAGTACAAAGGCTGTATGGCCACTTGGCTCCCAAATGGAACTTTATTGCCCCTCGTGCTCCCTGGTGGGGGGGCTGGTGGGAGAGACTTATTAGGTCAGTTAAGCTTGCCTTGAGAAAGACACTGAATCTGAACTATGTAAGTAAGAGTGAATTAGAAACTATACTAGTAGAAATAGAGTCCTGTATTAATTCCAGACCATTGACCTATGTGAGTGATGAACTTGATTCCATTCATTATCTCACTCCATCACATTTTATCCTAGGAAGAGCTCCACACTGTAAATCCTTAAGAAATTTTGAGCCATGTAAGGTGACTTCCAGGGACTTGAATGAAAGAGAAGTTTTAAGAAACCAGAACCTAGAACATTTTTGGAAAATTTGGAGTAACAATTATATAACCAATTTGCCTCAAGTTGTTAAAGGATTCAATAGAAAATGTGATTTGTCTATGGGTGACCTTGTGTTGATAAAGGAGGATAACCTCCCTAGATTGAAGTGGCCTCTTGGGGTTATTGTAGATGTTTTTAAAGGTAGAGATGGACTTGTAAGAAGTGTAAGGCTCAAAACTAAAAAGGGAGAAATGACTAGACCCATTCAAAGATTGTATAATCTTGAAGTAGGTAGATCTGAAGATTTGATTACTACTGATGCACCCTGTGAGGATTTTGATAGAGATGTATGTGATAATCCTCAAATGCCTGTCCATACTGTTAGTGATGAGGATGTATTTCCAAAGTCTAAGTCTGGTAGAGTAATTAAGCCTCCTACTAAGTTAGATTTATAATAGTCACTGTAAGACATGCAGTTGTGCATGTCAAGCAAAGCTTAATGTGTTTATTTTGTAAAACTACATTACTAATTTTTATTATGTAATTTTCTGCCATGTATGATTTAGATAAGGTCTAAGTTGTGCTCTTTAATAGGTGGCTTCGTCCCCTATTGCCGGGAGGATGTTGACTTTAGAAAGGTGTCTTCTGCTTATTCACTTGAAAGGAGTTTCCTTATAGTGTCTGAAATAGCACTACCATTTTCTTTTATAACTCATGTTCCAATGTTTTTTTTGTTAGTTTTCTTGGTTGTATATTTAATTGTTTCTCTTACTTGAAGTGTATATTGAAGTACAATTAACTTAGTATTTGATATTTACAAGTCATCATATTTATGAGTGTGAATTTTATAACTATTTTTGCTTAATGTAAGTCTCATTATATTTACTTAAGAGTTTAGTTGTTCTAATAAAATCAGAGGTTTTAAGAAAAACATGGTGTTTCCTTCTAGCCCAAAGCTCTCCTTTTTCCATGCCTTCCTGTACGATGTGGGCTTAATAATCCCCCACAGTGGTTAAGGACTGCAAGATCATGCGATCGTAACAACCCTCTGCCAAGTGGAACAGACAATGATGCAGGTGAGCACACTAGGATTATGTTAGTTAAGGCAAACTCAAAACTTATATTAATCCTGAAGAGGAACATCGTTCACTCTTCTCAGTAGTCTGAGCATCAAGATCTCAGGTTACATCCCGAGATGTACCAGGTCTTGTGCTGGTTGCAGAGAGGACTTCTCATGATTTACTACAGCCTCCAGATCATGGCAAAACTCAAGGAATTTGTCTCAATGAAGGGAAAGGATCTCCATCAAGTCTGCGAGAATCAGCTAATCGTCTAGGTAACGAAGTAGATGACTGCTGTGAGACTACGTTGCCACTAGGGAGAAGACCCTCGTGAATGCCTGGGGGGTTGAGGACAGGCCAAAGCACAACACCTTGAATTGGTACATCTGGTTGTTCAGGATGAATCTTAGGTACTTCCTTAATAGTCCATGAGCCAGACAAGATATCAGTACCACCTCTGGTGGCAAAACGTTTTTAGTACCAATTTGTTGATTGGGTCCCTATAAGTATATTTAAATATGATAACCTCTTCAACGGAGTATCTTTAATATATTTTTAGGCCACTCAAAGTTTCGCTATTATTTTTCATTTTATTTTATTTATTTTATTTTTACAACCTTTGTAATTTGTTGTGAATGTGGGGGTTTTCCATCAATAAATGGTGTGTGAACCCATGATAATGTTAGAAGATAAGACTACTGTATTAAAAATAAGATTTACCTCAGATCTGCAGCAGTTGAAGGACACCCTCCTTCAAGAATATGGTCCTGGCTAGATGGTCCTAGCAGGACTTGAGACCTAGGAGGTAAGCCACAGTCCTCTGGTCTTATAGAGGCCAATCTGGGATCAGTAATGCCTTTCTTAGAATCTGGGATCTCAGATGTCGAGTGTTAGTTCTTCAGTATGGTCAAGTGTCCTATCTCTCTCCCGAGAAGCAAAGACGACTCCTTCCTCCTAGCCTCCTTAGGTTATACGACCTTCAGTGGTATGGGAGGAGAAACTATTACTTCTGCAGTTAGAGTGAGAGGTTTGGGTTCATCCAAGTCCATCTCTAGCCCCTGCTAGTTCTAGGGTGATGAGAGTTGTCTGTGGTGGATTTGAATGTCATTGTCCTTTTATTTTCTTCTGAGACGTAAACAGGATAATTCCCCATTCTCTCCCACTCAGGGTAATGGCAGGTGTTGGAGGCCTTCGAGTCCAGGTACCGTTGATACCTGCATGACCAATGAGGGGAAGGAAGGAGAGGGGCCGTCAGAGGAGGCGCCTGTCTTGCAGTACAGTAGTGCTACTGCATCTAGGGTATGAAAGGAGACTAGTCTTCCCAGAGGACTCTGATGCCTCAAAAGGAATGTGTAGGGTAACTGGGGGGTTACAACAGAAGGTACTTGGGTCACAAGTTCTGCGAACCAGGGTGTATCCTTCGTAAAGGAAAGGGCATCCATTGGAGCACTGCTCACATGCTTCCCTCACTTCTCAAGTGTAACAAGGAAGGGGCAAGCACAACCAGCTGACCTGTCATGTTCATCAAGAATGTTCGCTTTCACAGGAAGGCGAGTACGCTCTACATGAGCATTGCAAACAAGCGCACCCTTGCTAATGGAGTAAGTAGGGCGAACAGTAGAGCAGAGATTGTCACCAAAGTGAAGTGAACATTGGCGAGCAACTGTAGAGGCGTGATCAGGTAAGGTGGCAAGTACCAGTGTTTATTCTCTTGCTGTCGATGTACAGTGCGATGGCGAGCAACTGCGCCCTACTAAGGTAGAGCGTACTTGTGGTATTTTCATTCCTGAAGCCTAATATATTGGCTAGTATGTCTGTACTAATCCACAACTGTTCTCATTCGAGTGATGAGGCAGGACAAACAAAGAGTGGAAGAGCAGAAGCAGAAGTTGCTAAAGCTTGGGCCACAAGATGCTCCTTTGGAAAATTACCTTGTCTCAAGGAAGACGACACTGGTCAACCCATGGGGAGGCAGGTGCAGCTGTGTCCCTAAGGGCAGAACCTCTAGCAGCTGTTCCTTAGAGGGGTATCCCTAGTGCCACAAGAAAGGCCGCAGCTCTCACTTTGCTAGGGGAAGTGCTAGTGTCCTCAAAACCATAAGGTTTTTCAGGGTTCAAGCAGCCACCACTCTTACTCGACCAATCCCCAAAGGAAACCAACTGAACAGAGTCAGCTTGGATGGAACGAGCCAATGGAGTAAGACACTGGAACTTCTTCACCTTCGGGGATGACCCCGAAGGAGAAGTGTCTCTTTTGGCCTTCTGCTGACTACCGAACAGCAACCACTGGGAGGATGGCCACGCCCGACAAACATCCCAAGGAGACTCCTACAAACAGGAGTGACCTCTGCACACAGGACAAAGGGCATGAGGATCCATTTCCGAGGCTGACATGAAAGTGCCACAAGGGTGACCTTCCGCGCCAGGACATACCCACTTAGTCGAGCCTCACAATACACTCACTCCTGATAAAGAAAAATAATCTTTATTTTAAAGTTTTAAGACAATTTGTATTATTCCTAAGTAATAGGCTCTACTGAGCCAAAATTAAAAGTGACGTTATACCATTGGTGTTTGCGTGAGTAGGGTGGTTAGTGTACCCCTCGCTAACTTGCAGTTGGTGGTTATACTTTGCTAAAAAGTCTTTTGGCTAATTTTCAGCTTTTTCTAAGATACATATCCACTGTAAAGATCAAAGAGGTTTGTATTAGGTATTGGAACAAATCATGAATTAGTTAACTTTTACATTAATAGCTTTATACATTTCACCCAGCTGAGTCAACCTTTCTCCAAAGTTTGGGAGCCAAATATTGTGTGTATATGAAAACATAAGAATTCCTGTTTATTCAGTTACAGACTGCAGTTTAAATCATTACAGCATACCACTGAAATATAAAGAAACAATTTTGCTGATCATAGGTACAGAGTACAGTAAAGTATTTGCTAAATATTATGAACAAAAAGAGGAAAAATTATAGGTTTTAATATTAATATTTTTGTGTATATAATTTTGCTTGACCTCATCAGAGACTAACAAGTTCAAATTTTCAAGATCCATCGTCAACAAAATCATGTTACTTTTGTAAACAAAACCAAAATTACGTTAATTTGTTGGAGTAAACATAGTGTTAACTAATGACCTAAATTGTTAGCCAATGTGGAGTAAACAGTGTAGCCATGTCCCCTACATTATTATGAAGGAATTGGAATAAAATCTAACTTTCAGCCACTTGCCTCTGTGACTTTAGAGCACCATGGCTTACGTTCTTCTTCTTCTTCTTTGAATATTCATTTGTTAACTGCCAATGTTCAAGATTTAGAAATAAATATCTTAAATCCTAAATACTTTCTGTATAGAGACCTGTGCATTTAATAATACTGAAGTGATAAGGATCTAAAGTCTAAATGAAATATGAAAATTGTTGTGAAAATAATTTATTCAATTATTAAATGCATGTTAAAAATACAATATCTGAAATTAGTAATTATTTGTTACAATAAGAGAATATTACAAAATATGCTTCAATTACATACAAATAAGCAGGCAAAAATTAGGAGAAATATTCAAAGTCAATTTACAACTTTACAGACAAAACATTCCCTTTTCTTTATAGTCCAACTGGCAAATATATTCATTTAGGAAGAACTTCAAAGTAAGGTATCATTTCGTACTTTGGAAGTCTGAACTTTCCTTCAGAATTCGAATTAAAAAGGAACCTTTCTATCAGCTAGGACACCATCAGGTAAGAAAACTTGTGACAAAGTTTGACACATCATCAATGCACTGAAAAGGAACCTTTCTATCAGCTAGGACACCATCAGGTAAAAAAAATGTTGTGTCAATGCACAAGAAGAGGATACAAGATAACTCACTGTGCCTTTTGCACAGTTAGTTTTGGCAAAGTCTATCCCAAGATTGTCTTCCAGTTAAAAATGGTTGAGCTACAAAGATAACTAGTTAGTTTGAAAGGTATTAAATAATGATCATGAGTAGAGTCACACAGAAGAAATACACAATACGTGCATTCAATAGACTAATCTTATCACTGGTCAACATACTGTTAAGAGTATCACAATACTTTGGTGTTTGAGCTCATTCAGTATTGGGACAGACAGGGGATGAATGAGCAGCAAAAGAGGCCAGTGGTGGGGGCTCAAGGACTTACTGTCTTGTCTGATCTTTCTGGAGCTTTGAGGACATAAATCCCCACATGAGTTTCATGAAAGAGTCTGTGGAAGGAGAAAGACGAACTGAGTGGTAATTTCTGAGAGGAGCGAAGAGCCAACATTACACATTACAAGAACATTTGGCATAATCAAATGCTATTATGAACTCGCAATCAAGTTAAAGCTATAGAAAACTGATCCTGAATCTTAAGTCATGACCTAGATTGGCACTAATCTCCTTAGAATATTCTAAAAAAAAAAAATTAATTTTCTTGTAATAATCATGAGATCCAACGTCCTAGAAACCCCATACTGGCAGTGATAGAGGACATATTCCGTGGACTCAAAAATTCCTGAGAAATTAATCAAGTTGTAAATACCATCAAACTTCATTTCCTTAATGATAACTGCTTGACTGCCAAAGCCTAGGGCCAGGGAGGCCGTTTAGCATCAGAATGAAGGGGGAAGAGCTGAATTTGCACCATGAAACTGAAAGCTAAGAGAGGTGGGAAGAAAAAGGTGGAGAGGGAGAGAGAGAGAGAGAGATACAGCAACAGATGGACACACAAATATTTGTTCTCTTATATCTTATGTTTGCAATACTGTCTATTCTTCCGATGAAGTTTGTCCATTTAACCTAATGGTCTTTCTTTGACTTGTGTTTGGATTTGAGATAAAAATATCAGGAAGAGGAGGAAAAATATTTTAATTATAAAATAAATTTTTGAATATACTTACCCGGTGAATATATAGCTGCAACTCTGTTGCTCGACAGACAAACTGTACAGAAAAAACTCGCCAGCGATCGCTATACAGGTTGCGGGTGTGCCCAACAGCGCCATCTGTCGACCAGATACCAAGCTCTATGTAAACAAAGACTCAATTTTCTCCTCGTCCTACTGCGTCTCTATTGGGGAGGAAGGGAGGGTCGTTTAATTTATATATTCACCGGGTAAGTATATTCAAAAATTTATTTTATAATTAAAATATCATTTTTAAATATTTAACTTAGCCGGTGAATATATAGCTGATTCACACCCAGGATGGTGGGTAGAGACCAGTAATATATGTTTACATTTTATGAGCTAAGAGTTTTTTATTTCATTTTAGAAGTTATCAAAATAACAAAAACAAAATAAATAGGTACCTGGTAAGGAAGTCGACTTGAACGATTACTCTGCCTTATAAGTACGTCTTCCTTACGGAGCCTCGCGATCCTCTTAGGATGCTGATCGACCCCTAGGAGCTGAAGTATCAAGGGTTGCAACCCATACAACAGGACCTCATCAAACCCCTAATCTAGGCGCTCTCAAGAAATGACTTTGACCACCCGCCAAATCAACCAGGATGCGAAAGGCTTCTTAGCCTTCCGGACAACCCATAAAAACAACATTAAAAACATTTCAAGAGAAAGATTAAAAGGATATGGAATTAGGGAATTGTAGTGGTTGAGCCCTCACCCACTACTGCACTCGCTGCTACGAATGGTCCCAGTGTGTAGCAGTCCTCGTAAAGAGACTGGACATCCTTTAGATAAAAAGACGCGAACACTGATTTGCTTCTCCAATAGGTTGCGTCCATTATACTTCGCAGAGATCTATTTTGCTTAAAGGCCACGGAAGTTGCAACAGCTCTAACTTCGTGCGTCTTCACCTTAAGCAAAGCTTGGTCTTCCTCACTCAGATGTGAATGAGCTTCTCGTATTAACAGTCTGATAAAGTATGATAAAGCATTCTTTGACATAGGCAAAGATGGTTTCTTAACTGAACACCATAAAGCTTCAGATTGGCCTCGTAAAGGTTTAGTACGCTTTAAATAGAACTTAAGAGCTCTCACAGGGCATAAGACTCTTTCTAGTTCATTGCCTACAATCTCCGATAAGCTGGGAATATCGAAAGATTTAGGCCAAGGCCGAGAAGGCAGCTCATTTTTGGCTAGAAAACCAAGTTGTAGCGAACAGGTGGCTTTTTCTGACGAAAATCCGATGTTCTTGCTGAAGGCATGAATCTCACTGACTCTTTTAGCTGAGGCTAAGCATACCAGGAAAAGTGTCTTTAGAGTGAGATCTTTCAGGGAGGCTGATTGTAGCGGCTCAAACCTGTCTGACATGAGGAATCTTAGTACCACGTCTAAATTCCAACCAGGGGTAGCCAAACGACGCTCCTTGGTGGTCTCAAAAGACTTAAGGAGGTCTTGAAGATCTTTATTGTTGGAAAGATCTAAGCCTCTATGCCGGAAGACCGATGCCAACATGCTTCTGTAGCCCTTGATAGTGGGAGCTGAAAGGGATCGTCCTTTTCTCAGGTATAAGAGAAAATCAGCTATTTGAGCTACAGAGGTACTGGTCGAGGATACAGAAACTGACTTGCACCAGTCTCGGAAGACTTCCCACTTCGATTGGTAGACTCTAATGGTGGATGCTCTCCTTGCTCTAGCAATCGCACTGGCTGCCTCCTTCGAAAAGCCTCTAGCTCTCGAGAGTCTTTCGATAGTCTGAAGGCGGTCAGACGAAGAGCGAGGAGGCTATTGTGTACCTTCTTTACGTGAGGCTGACGTAGAAGGTCCACCCTTAGAGGAAGACTTCTGGGAACGTCTACTAGCGATCGAAGTACCTCGGTGAACCATTCTCTCGCGGGCCAGAGGGGAGCAACTAGCGTCAACCTTGTCCCTTCGTGAGAGGCGAACTTCTGCAGTACCTTGTTGACAATCTTGAACGGTGGGAATGAGTAGAGATCCAGATGTGACCAATCTAGGAGAAAGGCATCTATATGTATTGCTGCTGGGTCCGGGACTGGGGAGCAATAGATTGGAAGCCTCTTGGTCAGCGAGGTTGCAAAGAGATCTATGGTTGGTTGGCCCCAAGTGGCCCAAAGTCTCTTGCACACATCCTTGTGGAGGGTCCATTCTGTTGGAATTACTTGCCCTTTCCGACTGAGACAATCTGCTATGACATTCAAGTCGCCTTGGATGAACCTCGTTACTAGGGAGATGTCTTGACCTTTTGACCAGATGAGCAGGTCCCTTGCGATCTCGTACAACGTCAGTGAGTGGGTCCCTCCTTGTTTGGAGATGTACGCCAAGGCCGTGGTGTTGTCTGAGTTTACTTCCACCACTTTGCCTCGAAGGAGAGACTTGAAGCTTTTCAAGGCCAGATGTACTGCCAACAGCTCCTTGCAGTTGATATGCATGTTCCTCTGACTCGAGTTCCACAGTCCTGAGCATTCCCGACCGTCTAGTGTCGCGCCCCAGCCCACGTCCGATGCGTCCGAGAAGAGAACGTGGTTGGGAGTCTGAACAGCCAGGGGAAGGCCCTCTCTTAAGTTGATATTGTCCTTCCACCAAGTCAGACAAGACTTCATCTTTTCGGAAATCGGGATCGAGACCGCTTCTAGCGTCTTGTCCTTTTTCCAGTGAAAAGCTAGATGGTATTGAAGCGGACGGAGGTGTAGTCTTCCTAGTGACACAAATTGTTCCAGGGATGATAGCGTCCCTACCAGACTCATCCACAGCCTGACTGAGCAGCGTTCCTTCTTCAGCATGTTCTGGATGAATAACAGGGCTTGTCTTATTCTGGGGGCCGACGGAAAAGCCCGAAAAGCTAGACTGTGAATCTCCATCCCTAAATACACAATAGTTTGGGATAGGACCAGTTGCGACTTTTCCAAATTGACTAGGAGTCCCAATTCCTTGGTCAGATCTAGAGTCCACTTGAGATCCTTCAGACAGCGACGACTGGAAGAGGCTCTGAGAAGCCAGTCGTCCAAATAAAGGGAGGCTCGGATGTCCGATAAGTGGAGGAATTTGGCTACATTCTTCATCAGCCTCGTAAACACGAGAGGAGCTGTGCTTAGACCAAAGCACAGGGCCCGAAACTGGTAGACCACATTTTCGAAAACGAATCTCAGAAAAGGTTGGGAGTCTGAGTGAATGGGGACGTGGAAGTAGGCGTCCCTTAGGTCTAGGGAGACCATCCAGTCTTCCCTTCTGACCGCTGCTAAGACTGACTTTGTGGTCTCCATGGAGAACTTCGTCTTTGTGACAAAGACATTCAGAGCACTGACGTCTAGCACTGGTCTCCACCCTCCTGTCTTCTTTGAAACCAGGAAGAGGCGGTTGTAGAATCCCGGTGATTGAAGATCCGAGACTTTGACCACCGCTCCCTTCTCTAGCAAAAGAGACACTTCCAGTTTCAGGGCTTGTCTCTTTTCTTCCTCTCTGTACCTGGGAGAGAGATCGATGGGAGACGTTGCTAGAGGGGGTTTGCGTACAAAAGGGATTTTGTACCCCTCTCTGAGCAACTTCACAGATTGTGAATCTGCGCCTCTTCTCTCCCAGGCTTGCCAGAAGTTCTTGAGTCTGGCTCCCACTGCTGTCTGAAGTTGCGGGCAGTCAGACTCTGCCCTTAGAGGACTTGGATCCTTTCCTCTTCCCTCGCTTCCCTTCGGCACGAGCACCTCCTCTGCTGGAGGCTCTGCCACGAAAGGGCGGAATAAAGCGAGACGCTGGAGTGTCAATCCTCGGTCTAGCAGACAAAGTAGGCAAAGGGGGAGCTTTGCGAGCTGAGGACGCAACTAGATCGTGAGTGTCCTTCTGCACTAACGAAGCAGCTATTTCCTTTATCAGGACTTCTGGAAATAGGCACTTGGAAAGGGGAGCAAAGAGAAGCTCAGATCTCTGGCATGGTGTAACTCCAGCAGACAGGAACGAGCAGAGAGACTCTCGCTTTTTCAGGACTCCGGACGCAAATGAGGCAGCAAGCTCATTGGACCCATCACGGACGGCCTTGTCCATGCAGGACATAATGAGCAAAGAAGTCTCTTTATCTGTCGAAGAGATTTTCCTGCTCAGGGCTCCTAGGCACCAGTCTAAGAAGTTAAAGACTTCAAAAGCCCTAAAGATTCCTTTCATAAGGTGGTCCAGGTCCGATGATGACCAACAAATCTTTGAGCGTCTCATGGCAAGGCGGCGGGGAGAGTCTACAAGACTTGAGAAGTCGCCCTGGGCAGAGGCAGGAACTCCCAAGCCGAGAACTTCTCCCGTGGCATACCAGACGCTCGATCTAGAAGAGAGTTTAGCAGGGGGAAAAGCAAATGCTGTCTTCCCTAAACTCTTCTTGGACTCTAACCAGTCTCCTATCACCCGCAAAGCTCTCTTAGACGAGCGTGCGAGGACGAGTCTAGTAAAGGCAGGTGCGGTAGAAGGCATGCCTAAAACAAACTCTGAAGGCGGAGAACGAGGAGCCACAGAAACAAACTGGTCAGGAAACAACTCTTTGAAAATAGCCAAAACTTTTCTAAAGTCCAAAGATGGTTGAGTTGACTTAGGCTCGTCCAGTTCTGATTGTTGATCATCTTGATGTGCAGCAACATCATCATCAGAAAGTTCCTCATCCGAAAACTGATGAGGAAACGGCAACGGAGGGGGTAACGTCTGGTTCGCTGAGTCCGGTCGCACTGGTGCATGCGTGACGGAGCCGGACGCAACGTCATGGAACTGCTGCACAGTCTGTGAACTGTCAACAACCATGGTAGCGCGAGGACGCACAGCGTCTACCCGAGACTGTCTAGACCGACTGGGTTGCGCAGTGGAAACCACACTGGGTTGCGGAGGTTGACGCACCGCGTCAAAACAAGTCACCTCTGATGGTTGTTGAACGTCCAGAACGTCAACAACCACCTTCGTGCGTCGCTTAACGTCAACATGCGGCTGGCAACCCACACTGGATCGCATCGGTGGAGGAACCCCCTCAACTGGTATACGTGAGAAGGTTACCTCAGCGTCAACAGGACGCACAACCGATCGCTTGGAAGGTTGTAGGCTAGGTACTGCACTCGCTACTGGTACGGCAGCAACCTTCTCCGCATGAAAGTCCTGCATCAAAGACGTAAGCTTGGACTGCATGTCTTGCAGCAAAGCCCATTTAGGGTCTACGGGAGCAGGTGCGGCGACAGACGGTGTTAGTGCCTGAAGCGGTACCGCTTTGCCTCTCTTAGGCGGTGAGCAGTCATCAGATGACGGCAACGAGTCCGAACTGACCCAGTGGCTACAACCGGGACGTTGGACTTGTCCTGAAGGGACCGATTTACGTTTTAAAGGTCGTGAGACCTTGGTCCAAAGTTTCTTACGAGAAACACCTTCAGACGACGAGGTATAAATGGGCTCTCTCGTCTTACGTAGGTAGGGGCGATCTTGGGGAGATACGCCTGATACCATGGAGGGAACGTCTGTTCGCTGATTAAAGCCTCTCGAACCCATGCGTCGTGCGACATTGCTTCTCCCCTGGACTTGGGAGCTTGCAAGAGGTCCCGGACTAGGAGGACGACAGGCACGAACAGACGAACCCTCAAGCGCAACACTGTTCACAACACTATCACTTGGCACTTTAGCACTTCCCACTGCACTTTGGCACTTAAGCTCCTTAACATCCGCCCTGAGCTGATTGCGGTCACTTGCAAGGGACTCAACTCTCTCCCCCAGGGCATGGATGGCACGCATCATGTCAGCCATCGAAGGTTCCTGAGTACTAGGAGGGGGGTTAGGAACAACCACTACAGGGGAAGGAATAGGTTGTGGGGCATGAGGAGAGGAAACATCAATAGACCTAGAAGAACTTCTCCTAACTCTATCTCTCTCTAGCCTGCGTGTGTACTTTTCAAATTCGATAAAATCGAATTCCGAAAGGCCCACGCACTCCTCACACCGATCTTCCAATTGACAGGTTTTACCCCGACAATTGGAACAAACAGTGTGAGGGTCGATAGAAGCCTTCGGAAGACGCCTAGAACAGTCCCTAGCATTGCATTTTCTAAATTTGGGAACTTGTGAAGGGTCAGCCATTTTGAATTGGTCAAGGGAAAATTCCAAAAAAACGATCTAAGTCATCAACAATGAATCCGATACAAAAAAAGAGTTCAAGGATTTGTTTGAAGAAAAACCCTGCACAGCGAAAGCTCAAAACCAGAATATAGTACTTCACCAATAAGATGTGAAAAACTCCAGTTTAGCAACAGCGAGTAATGTACGTCTTGTCGACACGTCGACATTGAGAAAATTGAGTCTTTTTTTACATAGAGCTTGGTATCTGGTCGACAGATGGCGCTGTTGGGCACACCCGCAACCTGTATAGCGATCACTGGCGAGTTTTTTCTGTACAGTTTGTCTGTCGAGCAACAGAGTTGCAGCTATATATTCACCGGCTAAGTTAAATATTTAAAAATGGTTATTACATTTTTCAAGAGACAATACGCATCATTAGGGAATGAAGCAAATGGTACAGGAGGCCAACTGTATGCACGACAAGAGAAAATCATCATAGAAAATGCTGAGGTCTTTACGATATGATGTTCCTTTACCTGGAGAACCTACTCAATGGTGAGTGCTGGTGCATTGGCTAACGCTGGATCTACGAGTGCAAGTGCGAAGGAAAGCGCTGGCACTCTGGAAAGCGTTGGTGCTCAGTAATGCGCTTTACAGGGTGTTGCGCAGTCTCCCTAGAATGCGCAGGTGAGCACGGGCGCGCAGTAAGACGCTGCTCTGTGTGTTGCACAGTCTCCTTAGAATGAGCAGGAGAGCGCAAACGCACAGGAGAGTGTTGGCGCGCAGTTCAGCGCTGCGCAGGAGGTTGCTGGAGAACAACTACTGGTGAATGCAGGTGCACAGGTGAGCGCTGGCGAGATAGAGAGCGCCGGCACTTGCGCCCAGGAGAGTGTTGGCAATCCGGAGACCGAGGTAGAGCAGTAGCACTGTGTGTTTGGTGAGGGCTGTTGCCCCTGGGAGTGTAGGTTGGCTGCTCACTGGAACGGCGAGGCTGCGCTGGAGACCGCTGGGGTATTGGAGGGCGCTGAGGACGAACAGGAGAAGGCTGTAAGTCAAGCGAACACCGAAGCGTTGTAGAACGCTGACGAGCTGGAGAGCGTGGGCGCTCTGGAAAGCATGAAGGAGCAGGCTTTCGCTGACAAGATGTTGGTGAGCGCAGGTGCACTGCAGGGCACTAGCGCGCTGGAGAACATTGGAGTGCAGCTGCATACTTAGGTAGGGCCTCAAGAGGCTGTACCGGAAACAAGAATTGTGACGGCAGGTCGGTAAGTCAGCTGGTAGGACGAACAGAAACATGGATGTGCCATTTAGAAGGGAGAACATCCACCGATGGAGATCGCGAACGATCCACAGAAGGGTCCAGGACCGAAGTCCAAGGACTAGCAGCAGCGTCATCGGGAGAAGGTCCAGGAATGAGGAAGGTCGAGGGCCAGGAGACAACTGAAGCGGAGACTCCTTTGCGGGGGACGGCTGCGATGACAAGGCTGAAGAGCCGAAGAGGCGTCTTTTCACCGATGGTGAAGGACGACCTCTTAGGTGAAACAGAGGGAGAGCTCAGCGACAGGGATGCTCTCTAGGGACAGTTGGGTCAGCAAGCGTATCATAAGCAGCTTCAGTCCTCCAAAGAGGAGTCTCTATGAGAGAACTCCACCGAGGGTGAGAAACACTCGTAGGAGAGACAAAAGTAGGACTAAGTTTCCCCCTCAAAGGATGATGAGGAATTGGGGAAACTTGAGTCAGCAGCAGCAGGTAGAGAGTCTGGAGGGGCAGGGGCATCGGCTGAAGCCACAGAAGACACCTCTGACACCAAGACATCGACAAGCCAAGAGGATTCACCACCAAAGTCGACGACAACGGCTGCACACTCACACCACGAAGGATGAGCTGCAGCAAGGAGTCCTTGAAGGGTGGACCCAGAAGCCCAAAGGACGACTACACCTCAAAAAGAGAAGACATAGACAAGGCTTCACCCTGGGGGAAAGGTGGGGCCGCTTTGCTTAAAAGGGTCTTCGGTACTCCTCGACGGTCTCTTGGAAGAGGCCGAACGAGTAGGAGCTCCGGAGGAAGGTCGGGAGATGGGAGAAGAGGTCTTGCTATTTTTCCATTCGAAGGAACATTCGAAGGAGAAATATCCCGCTTAGACTTTTTCTTCCGTCGTCGCACGAACCTCTCCCACTGGGAGGCAGACCTCTCCTGACACTCAATAAACTGATTACCACTATCACACCGTTGACCTCTGCAGGTGGGACAAAGGGTGTTGCAATCAGTTTCCACGGCCGACATGAAGATCCCGCAGGTGCGCATGGTCGCAGAAGTCAACATACACACTAACACAAAGAGAAATCACAAAAGAATTAAAGGCAGTCCAATTATAACAGAGAAGGATGAGGAACGGCAACGACCGTACACCATCCGAGCCAAAAGCAAAGTGAGCTAAATCACTGGTGTGTGAGCAGGAGCAGTAGCAAGCTACACCCCATTACCCCTGCTAACTAGCGGTGTGGGTAGTTAACCCTTGCTATATTTTAAAGGCTTGTCATTTCAGCTTCGCCGAAAGTAATACCCCTAAATATGACAAATTCGAAGATAATTTGTATTTTTCCTAACCATACAAACCTTAGCTATTTACAAAGGGTTACCTTTTAGCGTAGCTGAAATGGCGAGCCATTAGAATTTAACGAGGGTGTATTACCCCCGCGCTAGTTAGCGGGGGGGGGGGTAGCTAGCTACCCCTCCTCCCCCTCACACACAGGTGAATACTCACTTTCACTTAGAGGTAGGACTTGTCTTGGGGGACAGGGCTGGCGGGCAAATATGTGTAAATAGCTAAGGTTTGTATGGTTAGGAAAAATACAAATTATCTTCGAATTTGTCATTTGTTCCGTAACCGAAATACAAACCACGCTATTTACAAAGGGTGACTTATCCCTTAGGAAGGGTGGAAAGTCCCCAGCCATACTGGCTTTGGCTTTACCCGGGGACTCAGAATCCGAGTGAGTCGCACTCGAGAAAAGGAGTCCCTGCACCTCACAAGTTCCTTGCTCCGCAAGGAACCATGTGGCCTACGTAAGCTTGTGTGTGAAGGAAGAAGTGTGACCCGTCCTAGGCAGTTGACCTGGAGTTCCAGAAGGAACTCTGGGTTAGGACGATCCCAATACCACCTCGTCAGGGTATGGGGGACGCGACAGTATTGACTCAATACTCGGAACACAAGGAAGCATGGTTTACCTGCAGAGGTTCGAGGTCAGCTATGCAGAGACCAGGATGCTGCTTCCCCGTAGAGGGGATGATGAAGAAAGAAGTAAGGGCCAGACATACTTCTTTCGTTCATGCAGACTAAAACCTGATAACAATGCCCTCAACCTTCTGCTACCTGTCCAAAAAGGAGCCTGAGGTTAGACCAGCTGTTGTGTAGCCACCACAGAGCGATAGAAAACGTATCGAGACTCCTGTGGGTCATGCCCTGCAGGAAGCGGGCTGCGAAGGTCATTAGACGCTTCCAGACTCCAGCTTGTAGCACCTGCATCACAGAGTAGTATTACTTGAAGGCGAGGGACGTTGCGATGTATCCAACATCGTGCTGTAGGGCGATGTGACGGGGGAGGGTCTGGAGACAGGTCGAGATGAATGTCCTTGAGTCCAGGCTGAAGAGGTATACTGGTGACTCTCCCCCCATGTCCTCCTTGTGCTCCCAAATCGGCTGTAACTGAGGACAAACTGCAGCTGTTCCCAGCGCTAACCTCTCGATTCCTTTACTGGCAAGAAAGAGAAGGTCTTGGGACATCAGATACAGAATGGAGACTCGAAATCTTGAATGAATCGGACCGAAGGGCCGGGACCCCCAGATTCTGAGTCTAGCCAACAACTCAGGAGCGAGCCTGAATGTTGCCTTCCCCTCTTCCTTAGAAAGGGGGGAGTAGTAAGAGACCAAGAAGATTGCTTACACACTGGCCGTGGCCAGAGTGAGCAGAAGACCCAAGGCGGAATACAATCCGAGGCCTGTCGTAAAGGGTCTTGAGAAGATCTCTTAAAGGACTAAAAGTCCGAGCCATGCTCCAAGTTGGAGGTCTTCCTCCGACTAGGGCAGGGACGATCGTAGCTTCGCATGAGCGAGGATAGATCCAGCGGGCAGGAAAAAGTTATTCCTTTAAGCCTGAAGGTCAGGGAAAGGCTGAGCGACAGGCTTCATTGCCGAGAGCGGAAAGGAGTTTCCTCCCGCCGAAAGGCAATAAGACCGTTATGCTGGAGAAGAGGCCTCAAGGGAAGAGGTATATCTCCCACGGCACCAACCACCTTAGACTCTTCACTTTGCCTGGGAGACCCCTGTGGATGACTATCGCAGATGACGCGACCTCCGTACCGCGACTGTAGCGGGTTGTCTCTTCTTGAGGAGGAAGCGTAGTGTCTCCAGGCATGAAGCCGAAGCGACGCCCCGGTTCGGGAGAGATGTCGCAGTGTGGTTGCTTGAGTAGTCTGCGCCGTGGGAGAAGCTCTCCCGGGAGTTCCGTCAGGGGAAGCAGAGGGTCCAGAAACCGTTCTGCGCATAGTCCCAGGGGAGCTCTCCCATTGAAAGGTTGACAGACAACCTGGTCTTGTTGAGACCCATTGTCCACAGACAAAAAGGAGGGAAGACACAGGCGTCGAAGTTGTCCCACCATCACCGGAATGCATCTTCCCAGAGTCTCGGGGTCTGAGACTGGGGGGAAGAATAGCGGAAGCTTGAGGTTCCAAGCTGTCGCGATCAGGTCCCCCAGACCAGCACTTGCTGGTTACCCAAGGTCAAAGACCCCCAGGTATACTCTCTCTACGAGGTTCTGCTCGGATAGTCTGAGAGAAACATTCCCCTACCTGGAATGAGAGAGCCGATGGTGGTATTGAGAGAATCTCAATCATCCCGGTATCCCTACTGCAAAATGTGAAGGTGTGAAAATGCGTCCCCTGCAGGAGCTGTAGGATCTGGAGAGGGGCCAGACTAAGGCCCCTAAGCCTGCCTGAATGATGGAGAGGTATCCTTCAGGTCTTGACCATAGGCCTGGACCGGAACATGCCCCCCCCCCCCCCTTTCCTTTGACGAGTCCGAGAACCGCATCAAGAATGTGGGGAAAGGACGAGAATATCCACTACCATCAAGAGGCTCCATAGGTCAACACCCATTGCAAGTCTAATAGTTCCGCTGGTCCCCTAGGGCCAGGGAGTCCGGTTAAACATTGCCTGAAGCCACCGGAACTTGGATCGCCCCACATGGAACTTATCCTGAGGCGACCATTCGGACTATAGACGGGTCAATGAGGAAAGGAGAAATAGGAAACGTTCCAAGATAGGGCTGAAAGCTCTGCTTGACTGAGAACAGGTACTGCGACTCTCCTCAGTCTTGCCACAGTCAACCGAAAGGAAGGCTCGGAGGATGTAGTAACAGAATCTGGCGTCCCCAGGTGGTCACCCATCCAAGTACCGACGTTGCTTAACCTCGCTGGACGGACGAGAAGCGGGGTTCCCAACGTGGTAAGGCCGTTGACTCAATATCATGGCCAGATACTCCAGATGTTGAGGCAGAGGAAGAGAAGGCTCCAAGCAAAATACCATGAACCCACACTCATGGTAAGCATCCGGAAGCTTGTCCCGGTGCTGAAGAAGGTCGAACCCGAGCCTACCGGAGTTGACCAGCCCTCCAAACAGCAGAGGAGGCGGAAGCCTGCACCTGAGCGGCCAAGAGGAAGGCAGGGAGAGTTCTCTGGGGAAACAAACCTGCTATGCCACGGCGGGATAGCCACACTGCATCATAAGCAGGAATACTTGCAGTCTAGGCTGAATTCGATGAGCACCCTGGAAGATGGATGGAATGGAAACTGAAAGTACCCGTCCTTCCGATCCAGGGTTTAAGGAGTCCTGTTGCCTCGTTACCAGTCTGATCGATTCTGCTGGTCTACGCTGGCCGAAGTTTGTTCGACAAACTTGATCAGGGCTGAAAGGTCGACTACGGACATCCCCTCTCAGATCCCTCCTTACAAGAAAGGATCGACTGAGGGGGCCGGTGGTGAAGCCGTCGTTGATCCTAAGGAAGACCTTCGCCTAAGGTATGGATCATTCTGCCCAACCGGGCAACTCTGCTGACGCTATGGCATAGAGGTTCAGAGACACTGAATTCGCTGACAGAGACGGCAGGCGCGATATCCTTGGCTAATCACAGAGATTGTGCGGGAATGGGCATCGGGAAGCTGTCATTCGGATGAGTAACCTTAAGCATCCTCCCAGCGAAAAACCTGCAATCCTAGAGTTCGTGAACTCCTTTTAGGACTATGCCCCCCCGGGGGAGTCTCCCGTGCCATTTGTTCCTGACAGGAGGAAACTGCAATTGGACACCTTGTCCCAGTTGTCGTAGCCGATAACTTAGGCCGACGTGGTTGAAAGAAAAGGGCGCTGGAGCCCTGCAGAGTCTGGAAGAAAGCGCCTTGGAGGAGTGAAACCGGAAGTCGATTTCCTCCGCACAGCAGCTGTCTAAGTCTCTGTCCTTGGGGACAAACAAACTCTTCTCAAGGATGGAAGGGTGTCTGAGGTCGTCGACCTCCACAGATGAGACACCCGAAGGAAGCCCTCAGTCAGCGCGTCCAGATGGTACAACATCGAGCTTCTCCGCAAGTTAGATACTTAACGACGAAAGGCCAAGGTGCCTGAGCTCGAGAGGAGGAAAGTACCCTTGATCTTCCTGTAGCTTCCTTGAACCAAACCTCGGGCCGTAACCGAGGAGGGAAAGAACCTGGTAAGCTCCCAGAGGAAGAGGTAAGCAGTCACCCCTTGTCCGATGGAAAAATCTCGAACAGAAAGCCCCCCCGCCAAAAATCCTTCCAGGGAATGACGGGGAAGGGCTAACCCAGGTTCAGGAAAGAGGAGTGTTGCTCAGATCTCCCTTAAGTTTCTCCTATTCTTGCAAGTGCCATGCTCTGCGTTTACGGGGTGAGGCCGTGTTCTGGAAATACGCTCCAGAAGAACTCGCCAGGCTGGTCATGCTGCGAAAACCCCATTGGGAATCGTGGTCGCAATCGCCCTGGAGCTCGCGCGACGGAAAATCAAAGATTTTCGCGTGGGCGAACGTGGAAGCGCCCATGCGCGGTAACGCAAACGAAGGTGAGCGAAGGAGCGTGGTAGGAAGGGCGAGCGTGGTAGGGTCGCGCGATGGCGATCAGCATACGCAGTTGAGGGTCGCGCGATGGCGATCAGCATGCGCAGGGTCGAGCGATGGCGATCAGCATACGCAGGTGTGCGGTCGCGCGATGGCGATCAGCATCCGCAGTTGAGGGTCGCGCGATGGCGATCAGCATCCGCAGTTGAGGGTCGCGCGATGGCGATCAGCATCCGCAGTTGAGGGTCGCGCGATGGCGATCAGCATCCGCAGTTGAGGGTCGCGCGATGGCGATCAGCATCCGCAGTTGAGGGTCGCGCGATGGCGATCAGCATCCGCAGTTGAGGGTCGCGCGATGGCGATCAGCATCCGCAGTTGAGGGTCGCGCGATGGCGATCAGCATCCGCAGTTGAGGGTCGCGCGATGGCGATCAGCATCCGCAGTTGAGGGTCGCGCGATGGCGATCAGCATCCGCAGTTGAGGGTCGCGCGATGGCGATCAGCATCCGCAGTTGAGGGTCGCGCGATGGCGATCAGCATCCGCAGTTGAGGGTCGCGCGATGGCGATCAGCATCCGCAGTTGAGGGTCGCGCGATGGCGATCAGCATCCGCAGTTGAGGGTTGCGCGATGGCGATCAGCATCCGCAGGTGAGCTAGTAGCTGGCGAACCATGTTCCTTCAGAAGTGTTGGAGAACGTTGGCGTGCCGGCTGT
Source organism: Palaemon carinicauda (assembly GCF_036898095.1). Classification (NCBI taxonomy): domain Eukaryota; kingdom Metazoa; phylum Arthropoda; class Malacostraca; order Decapoda; family Palaemonidae; genus Palaemon; species Palaemon carinicauda. The sequence continues at coordinate 75,947,340 of NC_090727.1, read as the reverse complement.
AACACACGTGGGCGATCCGGAGATCGCCGAGAGACAGGTGATCGCTGGCGAGCTGATGATCGCTGGCGAGCTGATGATCGCTGACGAGCTGATGATCGCTGGCGAGCTGATGATCGCTGGCGAGCTGATGATCGCTGACGAGCTGATGATCGCTGGGGAGCTGATGATTGCTGACGAGCAGAAGGCTACGCGTGGAAGCCTGCGCAAAGAAGAAGGGCGCGCAGGGAAACCCTGACACGCAAGGGAAGAACCCCCGTGAGGGCAACCCTTTGCCCAGAAGGGATCGTTGTCCGCCGGGAGACTGATGTCCGTCGGAAAACCGCTGTCCGTCGGGAAGACCGTTGTCCGTCGGGAAGACCTTTGCCCGTCGGACGACGAGATCAGACTGCTGTCCATCTGCACCAAGGCGGAAGATCGAGAAAAAGGAGTTGTAGGCTGCAAACGGAGATCCAAAAAGGCGCCTCAAGCACCCTTATAGGGATATGAGAGGCCCTTACGACGAGGCGGACGGTGGGCCTTACGGCGAGGGAGGCCAACAGCAACAGCAACAGCAACAGAAGAAACCTCCGAAGAGGAGTCTCTATGAGTGCACTCTCTCGCGAACGAAAGAGAAACACTTCGTGGAAGTTTACCAACTTGAGGTGGTTATGGCCCTTATGGAACTCCTTATGGAGGTGGGAGCAACCCCTTGGGACTCGACCTTGGACCAGTGTCTATCAATCCTTTCGTTGGGTTTAAAGTAGCAAAGTTTGATGGAACACTTGAGCACTTGTCACGTCTTCTAATTAGCAGTCGCAAGTGGGATTGCTTGCTCCCACCTCAACGTAAGCCAATCAGGATACGCCGTGACTGCTTCTGGCCTGTATATATACAGGGTCTGAGCTGGGTCGGTAGTCACTGGCATCTCATTACTGATACCCACTGCTACAAGTCTGCCTCCCTCACCTGTATTGTGTCTCGTCTTTGTATCATTTTTGTGAACTTCTCTGCTGTTCGGCTTTTTCGGCTAAGTATTTTGTAACCTGTACCTCGTAATCCCCTTATCTCACCAGTGTGTTGTCCAGTGTTAGGACAGTTATATTATCTTTATATTTGTGTGTATTATGTTTACTTTATATGTATATGTTTACTGTGCACTGAATTAAATTAAGGTTATGTTACTGAAATATTATTTGAACTCCCCATTCCCAGCATACCACAGCTACATGCGTTCCCTTGCGTTTCTTCACTTTTAATTTTTGTTATACCTTGGGTATTCGGTATGCAATTATATTTTTTTTTTTTTCACATTCTAACACCCAAGTTGTGACAATATATAATATTCATTTATTACAAATACAACATAAATTAAGGCTTGTAATGCTTAAATAAAACACTAGCAATAACACCAAGAACTATCACAGTGGCAACAACATAAGGAACAACAACACAGAACAACAACAGTAGCAACAACATCACGAAAATAAATACCAAAAACAACACCATGAACAACAACATAGAATAATAGCATCAAAAACAACAAATACTATTAAAACAACAGTAGCAACACCAAGAACAACAACACCAAGAACACAAACACAAAAACAACAACAGTAGCAACAACACCAAGAACAACAACGACACAGGACAACAACATCAAGAATAACACACACTAAAACAACAACAGTACCAAGAACAACCCAGAACAACTGTAGCAACAACATCAAGAACAACAACAGTAGCAACAACATCTCAAACAACAATCAGCAAATATATCAAGAACAACAACAACAGTACTATCAACATCATGAATAACAAACACCAAAACAACAACAATTCAGGTTCAGGTTCTGGGGTGAGAGAGAGAGAGAGAGAGAGAGAGAGAGAGAGAGAGAGAGAGAGAGAGAGAAGCTTCCCTGCTTCCGCTATGACTGCCCCTACCTTCGGCCTGTACTCTAAATTTAAACTATTAATAATGAAATACGAATCTCGAACAACAGGTCTCAGGGAGGATGGATTAGCGTGCAAAACGAAAAAAAGTGAGAAAATTGAATTACAATGAAACGCAATGTCCGAATCAGGTGTTTCCCAGAAAGTTTCGTTCAAATATCTATTCGTTTGATCGTGAAACTCCCGAAATGGTTTCTTTTGATAATACGATATTAATTTCCATTTGCTTCTTCTCATTACTTAATATCATATTCTTACCATTTACCTCTCTCACTACCCTTGTGTATTCAGTTCTACTTATAATGCCATTCACTCTGTTTCATTATCCTTTCCGTAACTTTTTAAGGATCTCTGAAATTTTTGAATTTTTTTTTAGATTTCGCCAGTCGTCTCTGTCTTGAGCTTTTAATTCAATACTTGGCTATTCATCATCTCCTATTTTTCACTTTATAGTCCACAGCCATGTAGGTCTGGATCTTCCAACTCTTCTTGTACCTTGTGGAGCCCAGTTGAAAGTTTGGTGAACTAATCTCTCTTGGGGAGTGCGAAGAGCATTGCCAAACCATCTCTCATCATAATTTCATCCACATATGGCAATCAAGTAAGCTCTCTTTAAGTTTCATTTCTAATCCTGTCCTGCCATTTAATTCCCAAAATCCTTCTGAAGGATTTGTTCTCAAATCTACTAAATCTATTAGAGATTGTTTCATTGTCATACCATGACACATTTCCATAGAGTAGCACTGATCTCACTAAACTGATTTATAGTCTGATTTTTGTGTGTAATTTCCGGCGATTTGTTTTCCAAACCTTAATTAACCAAAAAGTTTATAAATTATTGTTTTTGAATAATTAGAAATTAAAATCAAGATGTATGATGTTGTAAATTGTTAAATTAGATGGATTTCTTTATAGAAAAATGCAATTAAATGTAATTATACTGTACATATTATCATTGTAAAGAAAATGTAATTTAATTTTTTAATAAAAAGATAAAAAAAACCTAGTCATTGTCTGATTTGCTTTTTTCAAGCTTTCACTAAACTCTAATTCTAAAGACTCTGTATTGGTAGTAGGTTGGCCAGGGCACCAGCCGCCCGTTGAGATACTACCGCTAGAGTGTTATGGGGTCCTTTGACTGGCCAGACAGTACTACATTGGATCCTTCTCTCTGGTTACGGTTCTTTCCCTTTGCCTACACATACACTGAATAATTTGGCATATTCTCTATAGATTCTCCTATGTCCTCATACACCTGACAACGCTACCAAAAATTCTTCTTCACCCAAGGGGTTCGCTACTGCTCTGTAATTGTTCAGTGGCTACTTTCCTCTTGGTAAGGGTAGAAGGGAGACTTTAGCTATGGTAGGCAGCTCTTCTAGGAGAAAGACACTCCAAAATCAAACCATTGTTCTCTAGTCTTGGATAGTTCCATAGCCTCTGTACCATGGTCTTTCACTGTCTTGGGTTAGAGTTCTCTTGCTTGAGGGTACACTCGGGCATACTATTCTATCTACTGTAATATCTCTTCCTCTTGTTTTGTTAAAGTTTTTATATTTTATATAGGAAATATTTATTTTATTTACTTTTCTTAATATTTTCTTTTTCCTTGTTTCTTTTCCCCACTGGGCTATTTTCCCTGTTGTGGCCCCTGGGCTTAGAGCATCTTGCTTTTCCAACTAGTGTTGTAGCTTAGCAAATAATAATAACAATAATAATAATAATAATAATAATAATAATAATAATAATAATAATAATAATAAATAATAATAATAATGGAGATCATAGTTCCTCTCTCCTTCCAATGATATTTCATCCTCCATTGCATGCTCTGTTCTCATCATCTCTGTCTTTCTTCTATTTATTCTAAGCCCCACCTCGTGTGATATTTCATCCATTCGGAAAGGAAAAAGGGCGGCAACGTGTTACGCTAATGCCCGGGAGGAGAGGAGAGGAGAGGAGGGAGGGGGAGAAGGCTTAGTGCTGCATGCAGATGTGACGGGAGGCGACAGAAGGTGAGAGAGAGAGAGAGAGAGAGAGAGAGAGAGAGAGAGAGAGAGAGAGAGAGAGAGAGAGAGAGAGCACGCAATGGAAACTTCTAGATCAATCCATAAGGATTCAAAAGATTACGCTGAGGAGTAGGGGAGGTAAGGTGGGATAAGAAAGGGAACGAGACAGAAGCTTCTAGAAGAATGTGGAGGGCGAGATATTCAGGGAAGAGACAGAGGACACTGCATGATGATGTGTGCTTGAGCCAGGGTTTAAACTCGAACATGTGTCATGTGGCACTGGCTATTACCGTAAATGTTGCTGCTTTTATCCTCAAATTACCTTAATAGTTTTTCCAATTTCATTAAATTCTAAGTTAGTAAGACGGAAATTTCCTTGATATTACCTTGAAACCACTAAAATTTACCTCAAATGAAGGGAATTGCCTTAAACAAATTTAAACCCTGGTGTGCGCAGCCATGGCGGTAGAAGACAACGGTTATAGAGAGAGAGAGAGAGAGAGAGAGAGAGAGAGAGAGAGAGAGAGAGAGAGAGAGAGAGAGAGAGAGAGGAGACTGAAGAGTTGTGCATTAGTGCCCAGACGAGCGAAACGATACCAGATGAAATAGTTGAAAATGTAAGGAGTTGTAATATAGGAATGGGGAAGTGTAGCGTAGGGAAAGCTATAGGGACAATAAAGGAATGTAACGAAAGGAAAAATTTACGAAAGAAGAGTGAAGAGGAGCGAAAGGGTGTCATGCAATAAAGCGGTGTGAGAGGAGAATTTTAAGTGCAGGACGTAGAGGCGAAGGCGAACGACAGACAAAGCGGAAGCAATGAATGGGAGGGAGGGAGTACGGTGTCCGGGGAGGGAGGGAGGGAGGCAGGGATTTGAGAGGGGGGGGGGGTGGACACAGCATTCTGCCCTAACTTATATAATAATATATTAGACATTGGGATATTTTATAATGAAAGAAAGTTTTTTTTTTTCTAGCTTAAGCACGAGAGAAGCTGAAGGAAATTAGCAATTTAGAATCAGAGAAAGGATACTTTACACTTCCTTAATTAATTGGGTTTGCATTAGGAAGGATAGGGCTCCGTGTGGGATAGGATAGGGAAAATGGATAGGCAGGGATAAGGAATTTCTGTAGAGTGTGCTTGTGTTATCTGAGTGGAGGGGTGAGGTATGTGTGCTGTATGGGACAGGAGGGATAGGCTATCCTTACTGGATAGAGAAGGATAGGTTTTGCAGTAGGCTGTTGATTGTGAACCTGATATGTCACATCAGCGAGATAATAATGAGATGATAATGTGAACGTGATAGCTTACATCAGAGAGATGATAACGTGAAAGAAATTGGTTGCATCAGATATATTATTATTATAATTATTATTATTATTATTATTATTATCATTATTATTACTTCCTAAGCTACAAGCCTAGTTGAAAAAGCAGGATGCTATAAGCCCAGAGGCCCCAACAGGGAAAATAGCCCAGTGAGGAAAGGAAAAAAGGAAAACTAAAATATCTTAAGAACAGTAACATTAAAATAGATATTTCCTATATAAACTATAAAAACTTTAACAAAACAAGAGGAAGACAAATATGATAGAATAGTGATTGCATACTTTTGAATCGTTATGGATTGATCTAGAAGTTTCCATTGTGTGCTGTCTCTCTCTCTCTCTCTCTCTCTCTCTCTCTCTCTCTCTCTCTCTCTCTCTCTCTCTCTCACCTTCTGTCGCCTCCCGTCACATCTGCATGCAGCACTAAGCCTTCTCCCCCTCCCTCCTCTCCTCTCCTCCCGGGCATTAGCGTAACACGTTGCCGCCCTTTTTCCTTTCCGAATGCATGAAATATCACACGAGGTGGGGCTTAGAATAAATTGTAGAAAGACAGAGATGATGAGAACGGAGTATGCAATAGAGATTGGTTATATCAGAAAGATAATAATTAGAAAGAGATTTGTCATATCAGCGTAATAATAATATGAAAAAGATGGATTATATAATGAAATTATGCTAGTTGAGAATAACATTTTCCTGCTGATTAAAGTAATAAGTTTGTGTGGGCATCGGGTAGTGAAATAAGATTCCTTCTTTGGCTATGCAAAATCTTGAGTTTGCGTGAATAATTGAATGAACAATTTGACTAGAGAATGCGGAAGAGAGAAATGGAATTCATAATGAGGATAAGGGGAATAGATATAAGATAAAGAAGGGATAGGGAAAGGGTAGTAGGTTAGGAACAGAAGCACTCCAGCAGGCATAAAAGTTAGTGAAAAGTTAGGAGCAAAGACCTTAGATTCGCGCCTAGGCCTATGTTAGTGTAAGTGTGATTAACAGTTATGCCGATAGACTTAATCATAAGGTAAAGTTGTAGATTATGCAGGAGAATAAAGGAAAAGTTTTTAATATATTATAAAAGAGCAGGATAGATGAATTTGAAGTGTATTAACCTTATGGTTTATCTGTGTAGCCTACAGCTGTAGTACAGTGTCTTTGTCTCTGTATTTGAATTGTCTCTTTATGTAACCTACTATATTTTATGTTTTCAGCTTTTATGCTCCGTTTGGTGAACTTCAAATCCTTGCTGATAATAATACAGAGAGAGAGAGAGAGAGAGAGAGAGAGAGAGAGAGAGAGAGAGAGAGAGAGAGAGAGAGATATCAGTTTTTATGTTCCCTAAGTCTTAAAAATGATGCATCAAAATATTGAAGCTTATTCTCTCTCTCTCTCTCTCTCTCTCTCTCTCTCTCTCTCTCTCTCTCTCTCTCTCTCTCTCTCTCTCTCAAAAGCGTTAGCCTGCTCTTAATATTATTATTACTAGCTAAGCTACAACTCTAGTTGGAAAACCAGGAAGCTATAAACTCAAAGGACCCGACAGGGAAAAATAGCCCAATGAAATAAATAAACTACAAGAGAGTTGATATTCAAAATATATTATCGGTAACAGCATTAAAATAGATCTTTCATGTATAAACTATGAACTTATAAACTTAGGTCCGCCTGTTCAACATACAAACATTCGCTGCAAGTTTGAACTTTCGAAGTTCCACCGATTCAGCTGCTCAGTTACAAAGATAATTTTACTACCGTACAAAACATGGAGATATATTATATTCGGTATCACATTAAAATGTATTTACAGGCTTGGCGAATAAGTAAACCTTGACCGTCAAAAATGAAACGCCATCAACCGTCATCGGTTCAAATATCGTCCAACCGTTCCATGGAGTCCAATGAGCCGAAGTTAGCGAGTTATATCTCTCCTTCTCCTCACTCACACTCATTCAAAACATATAAAGTCGACGAATTTGCTTGATTATGGAATAAGATTTCCATACAGGCTTTATCTCTATTACTAATTTCATCTCAATTTTGATAGAATTAGCAATAAAAATATAGTATTGGACTATAAACACTAAAGCTGAAACTAGAGATTCATTCAGTGGAAAGCAAGTATTCCTTCGTCACGCCAAGCAGTAGTCTTATTTTACTCTTAACTCCACTGCGTAATTGTACTTCGATGTACATTCTTCAAAATATAATGGATTTATCCTTGGGTCACATACCCCACAGGTCCACCAAGTTTCGTTTGAATAGCTTCAATAGTTTTGGCATAACGTCATTCACTAACAAATAACAAACTGATAAAATATATAGCAAATCACCACAGAGAATATTACGTAATCCTATTCATTTATTCATATTTTAGAATGACATAATTTACAACATGATATTTTGCAGTATTCGCAAAAGATGTTTATTTGTTATAATAGTAGTTTAACATTTTGTTCATTTATATATATATATATATATATATATATATATATATATATATATATATATATATATATATATATATATATATATATATATATATATATATATATATATGTATATATATATATATATAGAAGCAGCAAATGCAAATAAATATAATATAACAATAGAGAAAAAGTTGAAGGGACCAAATATAGTCTAGGAAATTGATGGGAAGTTGCATGGCTATGCGTCTGTGGTAACGGTTGATGGCGTTTCAATTTCAGTGGTCAATCTGTACTTATTTGTCGGACGTGTGACTGTCCTGTTTTATTGTGATACCAATTATGATACATTACAAATTTTTCATAATTTTGGATTTATTATGTATAACCTGTAATAGGTTTTAAAAGCGATATTCAGTGTAGGCCAACGTTTTCGGTGTATGTGTGTGTAGGCCACATTTCGAATTTCTAAATTTCTTTTACAAATCTTTCTTAGGTTTTTAAAATGTCATTTCACTTTGTTAACTGTACATTACGCTCAACTGAACTGAGTTACTTAAATAGGGAAAGGGAAACTTAATAGATAAGTAGGTTAGACCCATCTGTACAAACCTGTTCACACACACACACACACACACACACAATTTCAGGTTCAAAGAGGATGTTGAACACATTCCATTCATATGTGAGACTCATTATTCCCCTTAACTAAGAAATGTGCAGTCCTTGAAGTGACATTATAATCAAATAACTATTATTATTATTATTATTATTATTATTATTATTATTATTATTATTATTATTATTATTATAAATGAAAAAAATTCCCAAATGATTTCGGTTCGATTTTGTCCCAGAATAACCTGTTATTTCCAAAGCACTCGGACTGGGGTCCTCTCTCTGTGCTTCCTCGGAGTTGAGCGATATTTTCACACTATTTCGTTCAATGAAATCACTGTTTTTCCTCTGAATTGAGCGATTGTTTCATATTTCTTCGCCCCCTTGGAATGAATTAAGAGGTTTTAGGCACCTAGTTGCAAGATTTGATAATTGGCCATTATTCTCATCATTTATTTATTTCCTTTCCTCACTAGGCTATTTTTTCCTACAGGAGCCCTTGGGCTTATAGCATCTTACTTTTCCAACCAGTGTTGTAACTTGGATAATAATAATAATAATAATAATAATAATAATAATAATAATAATAATAATAATAATCTCATCATCAAATGTAGCCGTTTCTAATCCAGTACAGGACAAAGACCTCAGACATGTCCTTATTCATATCTTGGGTTTGGCCAGTTTTCATCACCCGCTGGCCAGTAGGGATTGGTGATTATAAATAATTCAGGAATTGTATTCCTTACTTACAGAAGTTGGAATTTTTTAATATTAAGATGAAGTCAAAGACAATTGACGGGAAGTAAAGGCGAGAAATTTCGGTTTATGACGATTTTGAAATCGACAACATCTAATAATATAAAGCCAGAATTAGATGAAATGTTTTTAAGCTTAAACCTTTTATCATTCTATTTACGAACTTCAAATGCAGAACAAAGGAACAATAATAACGAGGAACATTTAAATAAATGTAAGAAAAACTTTGCAAATCATTTTAACGGTGTGAGCTAGAGTACTGCAGGTTGCATGAGAACATAGGCCTAGTTAGCGGTGTTTGAGTGAACAATAACTTATTTTGTTCCTATAGTCTATCTGTTCCATTTAATATGACGGAAAAGTCAAATTGCCATAGGTCATAGATAATAGAATTTGAAATTCGTGAAAATGTAAATTACACAACATTTTAGTAAGCTGTTCTCGCCCTTACGATGTCAAACAGTAAGGGTCATTTCATTTTTTTTTTCTACAATAGTATACGTCTTTTTAACGGAAGAATTTTCGTTCGATTTGATTTGGCGTCAGCTTCGTTTTTGAAACTTGGATTTAATGTCGTTAATTATAACTTTATTTGAGAATTTTATGCTTTATTTAAGCGTAGGCCTAAGTGACTGGATTTGCAGATGCATATTTCCTGCCTATAACCGTAAAACTTTTACAATGATGTAATTATGTAGAGTCGAAGTTAGAATTAAAGACATTCGAACACAAAATACGTTTACTTCGTGATTATGTAAAACTAGGCCTACGCCATTGTTTCTTATGTACATTTCCTTTATTATTTGAATAGTTTGAGCATAATTACCAATACCCATTGTCTATGAGTATACATGAAACCTAATTAAGTGTGTGTGCGTGCATGAGTATAGACACGAAAGTCTAAGCAGCTCTCTCTCTCTCTCTCTCTCTCTCTCTCTCTCTCTCTCTCTCTCTCTCTCTCTCCATGTAGGCTATTGTTTGTGGACGTATTTATCTTCTGAATATCTTCATTTTTGTAATCATGTTAGTAACTTCAACTATTATTTAGTATTTATTAATAAATATGAACATATTTGGACAAGTTTTAGTCTAAAGGTTGTAAGTAATAATGACTCAAAGATATTGCGGTTTCCGTTGCCTGTATACGATGGATTGGAAGCCGAAGGCTTATGTTAGGTTCTGTTGACGGAAGAATTTTTGTGTAGAATTTTGAATCAAAGATAATTATCAATGGTAGTAAAGATGGAATATACTTTGCAGGACAAAGGCCTCAGACATGTCCTTATTCATATTTTGTGGGTGGCCTGTTTTCATCACCACGCTGACTAGTGCGGATTAGCGATGGTGGGAGACTTCAGTCTGCTCGCTCACTGCAAACCAACCTAGTATAGGTGGCCAAGACTTAGTACAGCTTTGCTGATCATGGCGATACACTAACCCTTTCACCTCCTTAAGGTGTCCCCACTCAGAAAGGATATATATATATATATATATATATATATATATATATATATATATATATATATATATATATCATGAAACAGGAAAGAAGGAAACAGTTGCTGAGTGGCTACCAAAAATTCTTCTCAAAACTTAAAGAAGAAAACTTTTCCACGATGATATAGGAGCAAAGGAAACAGAAATTTAGACAAAAATCTTGTAAAAGAAAAATGCTATAAATTTAATTTTGATTTTAGAGAGGTAAACCAGCTCGCCCACCATTCCAGCCACCTTTCAAACATAAATAGAAATTTACAGGTTCAACAAATCAAGTACAAATTGACCACTGAAATTGAAACGCCATCAATTGTAATGGGCTCAAACTACACTCTCTAGTCTCTCCCAAAGAATATCTCTCCACCTCTACCACAGACGCACCGCCATGCAACTTCCAGACAATTTCCTAGACTTGGGTCCCTCCAACTTTTTCTCTATTGTTATATTATATTTATTCGTATTTGCTTCTTATATATATATATATATATATATATATATATATATATATATATATATATATATATATATATATATGAGAGAGAGAGAGAGAGAGAGAGAGAGAGAGAGAGAGAGAGAGAGAGAGAGCTGGAGGACTATGGTTCTGATCGAAACATTGTCAGAAACAACGTCTTGTTCAGTCAGCATTTCCCGTTGGGATAAGACTTTCATTTAATTTCGTCTCCTTCAGAGTTTTACATCAAAGGTCCACGAAGTTGCTGCAATAGATCCACCGAGAAAGATGTCTAGCAATAATTAGCCAAATCTTTAGGAGACTTTAGGACAGAAGGGCGTGATACAATCAACCTCCTTCTCCTAGTGGTGTCCGTGAATAGCCCAGGCCAGGAGAAAGCAGGTGACGCTGTGACAGAAAGACACCATTGGGGGAGATGGAGAGGCAGACTTCGGTCGGTCTTTTAAGATATGAAATTGGATGGCTTTATACAAGCACCAAATCTCTCTCTCTCTCTCTCTCTCTCTCTCTCTCTCTGCGAGCGTGATGGGGGACTTTAGTTTGATCGCTCACACGAAACCAACCTAGTATGGGTGGCCCTGATTATTACACCTTTGCAAAGGTGTCCCCACTCAGAAAGAATATATATATATATATATATATATATATATATATATATATATATATATATATATATATATATATATATATATATATATATGTGTGTGTGTGTGTGTGTGTGTGTGTGTGTGTTCTGACAGTAGTCTACGATGTGTGAGTTATCAATTATGAGAGAGAGAGAGAGAGAGAGAGAGAGAGAGAGAGAGAGAGAGAGAGAGAGAGAGTTCAATTCCATATATTCATTTACATGGTAAAACGTCTGTGCCAAATGTAAGTAGAAAGCCAAACGCAGTATCAGTGTTAGAGAGGGAAATAATATTGTCAGGAGGAAAAGTGGCAGCGCCGCTCATCAGACTCATTCGACGTTTGAAATATCATATTTAATTTTTGTTCAGAATGTATTTTCTTCTTTAGTTTCATTACAGACATTGATTTCTCTAAACAAAATGACAGTTTCAAATATATTCCTGAATAGAAGAGAAACCACCTTTCGATATGCGGTGAATCGAAGCTACTCATGAGTTATCATCGACCTTAAAGACAATGGAATAGAGAAGAAAATCCTCCCAATGTCACATACGCCATTTTGGCATTGAAGGAAACGAGCAAGTTCCCATAAACATAAAGAGACGCTACACACACACACACACACACACACACTCTCTCTCTCTCTCTCTCTAACATGGAATATTTTGATTAAGAATCATGATCTTATGTAGGCGTTAATTACAGATGTTGCCAAATTTGAAACATGACAGTCTCATGCATGAGGCCAAGCCTCCACTATAGGCCTAATGCTGAAATGTGTCCTATATGTGAATATCTATTTGTCGATTCTGTTACCTAATGATTTTCAAGTATTTTCTATGATCAAACGAATAGATTTTTGAACGAAACTTTCTGGGAAATACTTAATTCAAATAAGCTGTTTCGTTGTGATTAGATTATCTCATTTTATTTCGTTTTGTAGACTGAAGTTTTAATCCTTACTGAGACATGTGAGTGAGGATCTCCTATTTCATTATTGATATTTTCGATTTAAAACAGAGGCCGATGGGGGAAGAAGCTACCTTAAGGTAATAAAATCATAGAAAGCGGTCATTGTTTTGTGTGTATGGTAATGACTTGAAGGTATTTAGTGCATCAATTCAACCAGACAAGTTTCTTTAGTGTATGTATATACTGTAAGTACTATGTCAGGTTATGATGAATTCAAGACGAACAGCTGTATGGAATAGAGGTGATATTTTGCTTAATAAATATAAAAGAATTCGACTTTTTGTTACGGCATTCTTTTCAATAAAGTACGAAAGAGGAGACATGCACATTTTATATAATTTTCCTTTAGTCGTACAAAGAACAGTACGTCATTCCTACAGACAATTTTCCAAGGGCAGCTGCTCTCATTATCGTCTTACAGATACGGCTATGATCTTCTTCTTCTTCCAATTTGCTGGAAAATTTTATTCAATGGTGTAGGTTGTAGTATGTAGGTGGGGTATGTGCTATCTCCTCTGCGTGTCCCGTTGGCGGGTGTAGGTTTAGGTGTAGGTGCTGTGTAGGAAGTTCTGGATATGTGTTTGACCCGTTGGACTCAAGACCTGATAAATGTGATCTTTATATCTGACGGGAGAGGGGGTGGGGGTGGGGGATTGTTAATGGATTTTACAGTGCCATGTTGGAGATTGCGAAATACCTTCGTACAATTCTCACCTCATAAAATCCTCTAATGGGAGCTGGTGACAGAGAAGAATGTATGCCACTAAGAATTGTTTGTTGCATCGATAAACTTGTTATATTCCAATAACTTAGTTGAATTTGAATTATAGTGAAAAAAGGGATTTTGACGAAGGAAAAATCTATTTCTGGGGAGAGACCTGTGGCGCCCGGTGAAAAGAGTCCTTCTTATATACCTTTTCTGATAAAACCTTCCAATTATACCAGAGAAAGATAAAAGCATGGAATGCTGAGGTTACAACCCTCGCGCGAGCACCTTTTGTGAAAGATATAAAAGCCAAGCCGCAGCTAAAGGCTAAGGCTTAGATCATAGTAAAGCGTATTTACAATCTCCGGTGAAGCCGGAGGGAGAAGAAACGTCCTGAATAATTATTGTGAATAATAACACAAATGTAATAACAATGGCTATTGTGGATATGGCCGTGGCCTGGGACCGCAGTAAGGGCCACCGGAGGGTCGTATCTAAACAATATGAAGCCCGTCCCATGTAGTAAACAATATATAAATATAACAATAGAACGAAAGTCATTGAGAATCCCTCATGGCGGAGTAGAACTTAAGGCGGAGTGGAAAAACGTTCATAACTACTCCCGAGCCGTAACGGGAGAGGACGAAACACGGACCTAAAATAACGCTAACTATTGAAAAGTAACCAAAAATAAATAACTCGTAAGTTATCATACACCCATAGGGGGAGAGGTGAAGGAGGGAGAACCCGTTAAAACGCACAAAACGGAAAACGGGAAATCCGCTCACCCACCGGAGCTAAGAAAGAAAACAAGAGAAAGGGGTAACTCGAGACTGCGAACAGAAAACGGGAACCCCAAGCTCTCGCTCTCTTGGACACCATATCAGGACTAATAATCACACAACACTATTATAAACGTATAAAATAAAAATGTACATCAAGATTAGACTACGAACGAAGAATAGCATCTGCTAAAAGCTGAAATAAATAGCAAAGTCGAGTGACGAACGCCCCGGAGGGGCGGGTACTAAACAATAACAAAGCTAGAACGCTATCTTGTTCGTAGGCTGGACTTGCTAGCAAAAAGTACCATGAGCATAATAACGCAAAAATAATAACGGTTCCAAAGGCATAAGGCCAGGGACTTAACCAAGAACCTAAGTGACAGAGTACTAAACGGGCAGACAAAGATGAATTCCCAAGACAAGTGAACAAACAATGGCCGCCCGTGAAGGGCCAGACGGGAATAATAAAACAGACTATACTGGATATAAAACAAAAGCCCGGTACTATAAAAAGCTGCCAAAACAAGCTATGGTACTTAACATTGGAATGTGTGAAGATGGAGCTTTGGACATGACGAAATAAAACCACGAATGTTAAAAAAAGCCGAGAGCACCACAAAAAAATTTCACAATAACGAAGTCCAAAAAGAAGGATGTTGTTCAGATGGCGCTCGCGTCGGTGCGTGGGTGGTGTGGCGCTGGTGGGTTGGCTAGGGCCTTTGTATCGGCCCATCCCTTTGACGAAAGAATTAACTAAATGGAAGACAACCTGTGAATAGTGGATTTCACGCGCCTTTGCTTTATACACGACACCCAAAAGGTGCTCGCGCGAGGGTTGTAGCCTCAGCATTCCATGCTTTTATCTTTCTCTGGTATAATTGGAAGGTTTTATCAGAAAAGGTATATGAGAAGGACTCTTTTCACCGGGCGCCACAGGTCGACCCAGGAATATACTTTTAAATATCCGAGTCTCTCTCTCTCTCTCTCTCTCTCTCTCTCTCTCTCTCTCTCACACACACAAACAAACACACACAAAACCAACCTACAAAACAAACAAAAACCAGGCCATCAACCAACCAACCGAAACAAACCACACTAAACCGAACCAATACAAAACCTAACCAAACCAACATTAAACCAAACTAAACCAAACAGAAAACCCAAACTAAACCAAACCAAACCAACACTACAACCAAAACCAAACCAAACTCAAAGCAAGCCATAAAAACCCAAATCAAACCAAACCAGACCAAACCCAAAACCAAACAGTAATCAAACCAAAATTGATAAAAACAAACTGAAACCATAGCCAAAACCAAATAAAAACAAAACCAACCCAAACCAAATAAATACCAAACCAAACCAAAAGCACTGCCAAATTCAAAACCAATATGAAAACCAAACCAAACGCAATCCAACCCAACCCGACAAGAACCAAACCCATACCAAATCAAACCAAATTCAAACCAAACCAAACCAAATTGAAACAAAACAAACCAAAACCAAAATCATTACCCAAACAAAAAATAGACAATGTTAAAAAGACTGTAAAAGATTCTTGTCTCCTTGAAAAGTATATATCATGAAAATAACAGTGGAAGACACACCAGTAAAAAAGAAAAAACATTGAATAAGGGTAAGTGTCTTCGTTGCATTGAGCTCAATATTTATTTGAAACCTTTCAATCAATTTGCATTGCAAATGGACACGACAGGCCGGCAATCTCACTCCTAAAGAAGTACGCATCCCTAAACGATATTATGTTTTCATTGTAAAGGTTTCTGAATCAGAACTGAATTTACTTATTTCAATGAGAATCAAATATAGAAATAATGATATTGTTCCTCACGAGGAGGAGGAAATGGAAACGTCACTTTGAAGGGAGGAAAGCATTTGGGGAAGAGATAAAAACGAAACAGCCAATTAAATCGTCCTAATTGTATCATTTATATCAGTTTGTTGTTGATCAAAACTTATATCATCATTCTTCTTTCTACATAAAACTGATCTTGTTACATAATGTTTCCATCAGGAACTAATAAAGTTATTATAAGACGTTTTGTAAGCTAGTTTGTATTTGTTTCCTTTATCGGGTCCCGTCATTACTGAATTCAAGCTGTAGGACCCCCTCTCTTATCCCTAAACGCATTTTAAAAAAATATCAACAGGAGCATTGTATGTAACCATTTGAAAATATCACGGTAGTTTACAGCAGTAACTTTATGGTTGTGGGGGTCTATTGGAAACGTCCCTGCCTGTCGTTCTGCCGGACGGGAGATTGAGTCACGCTCAAGCTCGATAGTTTCTTATAGCGTCTACAACCTCACCATACTTGTAAGCTAAGCATAGGGAGTCTGGGGAAGCCTATAGGTCTATCTGCTGATTCATCAATAGCCACTGCCTGGCCCTCCCCGGTTTTAGTTTGGGTTGAGAAAGGGTTTGTGCCCTAATCATACGTCGTAGGTAGTACGTTTGCCAGGGCACCAGCCACCATCGAGATACTACTGCTAGAGAGTTATTCAGTCCTTTGACATGGCCACACTGGATCCTTCACTCTGGTTATTTCTTATTTTTCCTTTGCATACAAATACTCCGAAGTTAGGCTTATTTTTTCGCACATTCTCCCTTGTCCTCATACACCTGTCAACACTGAGATTTCCAAACAACGCCCTAATAGTTCAGTGGCTACTTCACTCTTGACAAGGGTAGAAGAGAGACTTTACCTATGGTAAGCAGTTCTTCTAGATTCTAGAAGGACACTGCAAGTAAAACCATTGTTCTATAATCTTTAGTAGTGCCATAACCTATAGTTTTATAGGCTCTTTGACCTCTATTTGAAGGTGTCTTTCCTCTAGCACTAGATGATCGTTGGCCTCTATTTGAAGGTGCTATACTTCTAGCATTAGAGGTTCTTTGACCTCGATTTGAGGAACCTTGCCTCTTGCATTAGAGGCTCTTTGACCTTTATTTTGAGGTGCCTTACCTATGGCATTAGAGGCTCTTTAAGCCCTTTTTTTTTTTTGAGGGGGTTGTACTTCTAGCATTATAGGTTCTTTAACCTTTATTTTGAGAGTCCAAGTAGTTATACGTCTGGCAGTGGCGCTGAGCATGACCGTAAGTGTATTTATATATATAATATATATATATATATATATATATATATATATATATATATATATATATATATATATATATATATATATATATACATACATATATATATATATATATATATATATATATATATATATATATATATA
>NC_090727.1:75922457-75924957 GCF_036898095.1 Palaemon carinicauda | reverse complement strand
TATATATATATATATATATATATATATATATATATATATATATATATATATATATATCTATATATATATATATATATATATCTATATATATATATATATATATATATATATATATATATATTTATTTATATATAACTATACATAATATATATATATATATATATAAAGAGAGAGAGAGAGAGAGAGAGAGAGAGAGGAGAGAGAGAGAGAGAGAGAGAGAGAGAGAGAGAGAGAGAGAGAGATTTCTCCTACCAGCCCAACAGTATCGTGCAATGCTGGCACCTCTAAAGGCGCTGGGACCTCCCCCAAACGTTTGCAATAGCAACCTCGCTAAGCCAGTTCTAGTTAACTCCGCCTTCCCTATTGCAAAGTTCTTCCCCGTCACTCATACTCCTCATGAATGCTGCAATATTTTTTTAGAAGGATATTTAAAACAGAAATCCTTTTCACAGCGATAGAAATGGTGGACTATGTGGACCATAACTTACCATTTATAAGATTTGTTTAATGCTGAAAGTGTCGATATTCTTCAAAATAGCGACTGAGCAACTTATGATGCAAGAGGCAGATCAAGCCTCTATGTTGACGCCCCCTCTCGCCCATCCCAAATGATTCAAAACGAACTCCGATTGGTGGAGAATCATCTATGCTAGTCCGCCAATCATAGCTACACCTGTTATTGCACAGTGCCATCCACCACTAGCAGACAGTATGGTAAAGTAAATTCAACCCATAAACCAGTTAGCGAAGGACTTTCATCTTTTCCAATACCGTGTTTTTAGTTTTAATATATAATGTTTTGAGAAAATTCCTTTTCATGATACGTAATTTTCATTTAGTTTAATTCGTTGACTGAAATTTCTGCTATTTATACTGAACTAAAAATTCGTATGAGAGAGAGAGAGAGAGAGAGAGAGAGAGAGAGAGAGAGAGAGAGAGAGAGAGAGAGAGAGAGAGAGAGAGAGAGAGAGAGAGAGAGAATAATGCAAAAAAAAAAAAAACACATTAATCACATGATTATTTTCTAAGTAAAAGCTGCCTCCCTCTAATCTGAGATTATGTAAATATCTTTATGTAAATAAAAAAAATACCCGTAATTTTCGTCAATTGATTACAGAATAACTTTAATTTGAAGAAAAATCCGGGTCAAAAGAGTAATCACCTGACTGGATGACAAAAGGAAGATTATTTACGACTTGTTTCTCTGCAATTGTTACTAATAACATTGAAAACATCATATCAACAGATGTAAAATCAATCTAAACACACACACACACACACACACACACAGAAGAACTCGTGCTTTCTAGAATAACATTGAATACAGACATTACTAATATTCAAATATTCAAAACCGAAATATGAATAAATTAGAATTAAAAACTTGGACCGAATGTTCAAAAAGATTCAAATTCTCCATTATTATTATTATTATTATTATTATTATTATTATTATTATCGTCTAAGTTATAATCCTAGTTTGAAAAGCAGGATGCTATAAGCCCAAGGGCTCAAAGAGGAAAAGTAGCCCAGTGAGGAAACGAAACAAGGAAATACAGTCAAACAAACTACAAGAGAAGTGATGACCAATAACAATATTTAAATAGATCTTTCATATATAAACTATAAAAACTTTAAAATGAGTGTCTTACGGGGCGACCTTTTGACGATAAATGCCATTGTTTATAGCTAGAGATGTCTGTGTAAAGGTTTAAAAGCCTCTCATGAATGGCAAAGGCAAGGGACAGTGACATTGCCTATCGAGCAGGACAATGCACTAGAGACTGACCATATATATTATGTATACATACATATATATATATATATATATATATATATATATATATATATATATATATATATATATATATATATATATATATATATATATATATGTATGTATGTATGATCAGCGCCCAAGCCCCCTCTCCACGCGTATATAGAGCTTATATATAAATGAAGAGATAGCTACCTACTTTCCCTGTTGGTTCTTTAATATCTGTTGCATTTAGGGGCTTATATCTGTCCAGCAAGATCCATTAACAGCAAAGTAAAGCAAATGCTGTAGAACGAAGGAATTTTATAGGGACAAACAGAGAGAGAGAGAGAGAGAGAGAGAGAGAGAGAGAGAGAGAAAGGTTAGGCAGCTGATTGGACGTGAGACAAATGGCGAAGGTGTGGTAGGCCCTTGTAATGAAGTTGATACACTCTCAGCGAAGGGTGTAGCTACACCATACACTATGTTGATGTGATATAGTGTTCTCAGGATAGAGAAGTTCTTCCAGGAACTTGAAGGTTGAGCCAGGGGCCCGGGGGTCGGTTTGATGAATGTCTATAAATTGCTACTATAGTGGACAGTCTTATGGCTGCCTGACTCTCCATGTTATGTGCCATTTCGTAGCTTTTGATAAGCAACAGGAAATAAGTAAACAGATAGAATAGTCTTTGTATTTATTCATTTGTTGTCGTAGTTGTGTGAATGTTGTCATTAGCAAAAGTG
>NC_090727.1:75914957-75917457 GCF_036898095.1 Palaemon carinicauda | reverse complement strand
GAGCTAAATAATCACTCGAAGTTATTATTCTCACCAGTTTTTTTTTTGCATAATGATTAGCGGTTGCAGGACGTTTCTACTGCAACTCCCCCACTCTGCAATGCAGTAATTTAGATGAGGAGATATTAAAGAGTGGTAGAGTTGTTTTAATATATATAGCGGGAAATAATCCTTCAGCCTATATATGATACCTGTAACTTTGGAAATTTTATTGACTATCATATCCACATGCTTACTGAAAGTTAATTTAATGTCAAACATTACTCCTAAAAATTTTCCACTGGACTTCTGGTCAAGAGTGTGATTTCCTATTGCAACTCTTATGTTACCGGGAACTTTGCGCAAAGAAAATATTATGAAATATGTTTTTCTCTCATTTAGGGTCAATTTATTCGATAGTAACCAATTTTTAACATTATTTAAGTTAGCAGTTAAAGAATTACAAAGAGAATAAATATTTTTATGACAAAGATGGAGCGTGGTGTCATCGGCAAAAAGTATGGAGTTTAATCTGCCAACTGAACCAGGCAAATCATTAATATAGATGAGGAAAAATAACGGTCCTAAGACTGATCCCTGAGGGACACCTATTTTGACATCCATAATCTCTGAAAGATGACCATCGAGCGTGACAATTTGTTTTCGATTTGTTAGGTAGGATTGGAGTAAGAGTAGTGCATTGCCTCGTATACCATAATGTTCCAGCTTTTGAAGTAGTATATCATGAGACACAGTATCAAAGGCTTTGCTCAAATCCAAAAAGACCGCATCAAGGTATTCATTTTTATTCATTGCATTATAGATATTTTCAAGGAGGTCATGAACGGCATCACTAGTACTTACGCCTCGTAAGAAACCATACTGACACGTAGAGAAAATGTTACAACTATTGAAGAAAGATTAAGTCGACTATACAATAGTTTTTCAAATATTTTATTCAACAAAGGAAGGCAACTAATTGGTCTATAGTTATTAACATCTGATATGTCACCGGATTTGTGTAACACAGTCACACAAGCAATTTTCAAAATATCAGGATAAATACCAGCATCTAAACAACGGTTGAATAGCATAAATATAGGAAAGGCAAATAGGTTAGCATTGTTCTTATATAATCTTGTAGGAGGAGAATGAATATTTGCTTTTTGTTTTTCAGTTTTTTTTATAATGTTCATCACTTCAAATGGAGATGAAGGGGTAAAAAAAATAGACTGCTGATTTGAGGGAGGCAAATAGGCACGGAAATCTAAGTTAATATTTTGAGGTAAAGCATCCCATAGAGTAACGCCTATTGTAGAGAAATGAAGATTAAAAGCATTTGCAATTTGTTTAGTGTCAGTAATGGTTTCCCCGTTTCGAATCAGTTTTCTGAGTGAGCTACTCTTTTTTTCTGCCCGGCCTTAGTGACGAGTTGATTAAGTCCCAAGATTTTTTGGCATCTCTACGGAGTTGGTCAAAAGTACTCTCAAAATAGTTTTTCTTTGCCTTGCGTATTAATGTACATAACAGATTACAATAGTTGTTGCACTGTTGGCTACTATAATTACCCAATTTCATTCTTCGGTACAGATTATGTTTAATATTAATTGATTTAAGAAGTCCTTTGGAAATCCACCTATTCATCAATCTTTTAACACTAACAAATTTTGTTTTTAGGGGAAAACACTCATTGAAGAAACTGTCAATCTTGTCACTGAAAGAGGTCACACCTACGTGAGGATTTAAGGAGGCGTGACCATATTCTGCTGACCAGTCTCTACCCCGGAGTGGTTCTGTAAATTTTCTAACATTAATTTGGCTCATGTCTCTAAATTGAATTCTTATTTTGTCATTCATGCTGCTTAGTGCAGGCAATAAAAGGCTACCGAAAATTGGGAAATGATCAGTGATATCAGCTAAAAATATCCCAGAGTTACTAACGAGGTTATTAGTGGCCCAAATGTGATCGATACAGGAAAGAGAGTCATTTGACCCGATCCTGGTAGGCCTAGTTATTGATGGTCGGTATTCGAAAGACCGCATTGAACTGGAAAGCGGAAAACATAAAGACAATTGTGCAATACGTTAGAAAACAATAATATTGATATACATTAGTGGAGCCAGAAGACACAAGCTGTACAATGATTTGAGCTGGTTCGGTTGTCACTCGCCAAGTTGTAACTTTCAGTCAGTCAGTATTGTGTATTCCAGTGTGAGAGTGCGTGCTTTTCGTGGTACTTCCCTCCCCCTTCCAAGGTAAAATAGGGTCTGGTTTCTGTTGCATGGTATGATGTTATTTCCATGAAGATAAGAAACAATCAAACTATGTAATTATTCATATGGCATTAATATGCTATACAGTTAGTATAATCTTATTTCATATCGGGTAGCGAATGTATTTATCGTTTAAAAGAACATTAATAAGAATGAAGTGGCAGCTTGTTATTACGTTTTAAACCTGGGAACCAATATCACTCCTGTTTGACTCGATTCAACTATTGTGAATATGAACGCAAATCAT
>NC_090727.1:75879630-75909457 GCF_036898095.1 Palaemon carinicauda | reverse complement strand
GGTCTCAAAAGACTTAAGGAGGTCTTGCAGATCTTTATTGTTGGAAAGATCTAAGCCTCTATGCCGGAAGACCGAGGCCAACATGCTTCTGTAGCCCTTGATAGTAGGAGCTGAAAGGGATCGTACTTTTCTCAGGTATAAGAGAAAATCAGCTATTTGGGCTACAGAGGTACTGGTCGAGGATACGGAAACTGACTTGCACCAGTCTCAGAAGACTTCCCACTTCGATTGGTAAACTCTAATGGTAGACGCTCTCCTTGCTCTAGCAATCGCACTGGCTGCCTCCTTCGAAAAGCCTCTAGCTCTCGAGAGTCTTTCGATAGTCTGAAGGCAGTCAGACGAAGAGCGTGGAGGCTTTGGTGTACCTTCTTTACGTGTGGCTGACGTAGAAGGTCTACTCTTAGAGGAAGACTTCTGGGAACGTCTACTAGCCATCGAAGTACCTCGGTGAACCATTCTCTCGCGGGCCAGAGGGGAACAACTAACGTCAACCTTGTCCCTTCGTGAGAGGCGAATTTCTGCAGTACCTTGTTGACAATCTTGAATGGTGGGAATGCGTAAAGATCTAGAGGTGACCAATCTAGGAGAAAGGCATCTATATGTATTGCTGCTGGGTCCGGGACTGGAGAGCAATAGATTGGAAGCCTCTTGGTCAGCGAGGTTGCAAAGAGATCTATGGTGGGTTGACCCCAAGTCGTCCAAAGTCTCTTGCACACATCCTTGTGGAGGGTCCATTCGGTTGGAATTACTTGACCTTTCCGACTGAGACAATCTGCTAGGACGTTCAAGTCGCCCTGGATGAACCTCGTTACTAGGGAGATGCCTCGATCTTTTGACCAGATGAGCAGGTCCCTTGCGATCTCGTACAGAGCCAGTGAGTGGGTACCTCCCTGTTTGGAAATGTACACCAAGGCCGTGGTGTTGTCCGAGTTGACCTCCACCACCTTGCCTCGAAGGAGATTCTCGAAGCTTATCAAGGCCAGATGAACCGCCAAAAGCTCCTTGCTGTTGATATGCATGCTCCTCTGACTCGAGTTCCACAGACCTGAGCATTCCCGACCGTCCAGCGTCGCGCCCCAGCCCAAGTCCGATGCGTCCGAGAAGAGAACGTGGTTGGGTTTCTGAACTGCCAGGGGAAGGCCCTCTCGTAGGCTGATATTGTCCTTCCACCAAGTCAGACAAGACTTGATCTTTTCGGAAATCGGGATCGAGACCGCCTCTAGCGTCTTGTCCTTTTTCCAGTGAAAAGCCAGATGGAATTGAAGAGGTCTGAGGTGTAGCCTTCCTAGCGAGACAAATTGCTCCAGGGATGACAGCGTTCCTACCAGACTCATCCAAAGCCTGACTGAGCAGCGTTCTTTCTTCAGCATCTTCTGGATGGAGAGCAGGGCTTGATCTATTCTGGGGGCCGACGGAAAAGCCCGAAAAACTTGACTGTGAATCTCCATCCCTAAATACAGAATAGTTTGGGGCTGTGACTTTTCCAAGTTGACTAGGAGTCCCAATTCCTTGGTCAGATCTAGAGTCCAATTGAGATCCTTCAGACAGCGATGACTGGAAGAGGCTCTGAGAAGCCAGTCGTCCAAATAAAGGGAGGCTCGGATGTCCGATAAATGGAGGAATTTTGCCACATTCCTCATAAGCCTCGTAAACACGAGAGGAGCTGTGCTTAGGCCAAAGCACAGGGCCCGAAACTGGTACACCACATCGTCGAAGACGAATCTCAGAAAAGGTTGGGAGTCTGAGTGAATGGGGATGTGGAAGTAGGCGTCCCTTAGGTCTAGAGAGACCGTCCAGTCTTCCTTTCTGACCGCTGCTAGGACTGACTTTGTGGTCTCCATGGTAAACTTCGTCTTTGTGACAAAGACATTCAGAGCACTGACGTCTAGCACCGGTCTCCAACCTCCTGTCTTCTTTGATACTAGGAAGAGACGGTTGTAAAACCCCGGTGATTGAAGGTCCGAGACTTTGACCACCGCTCCCTTCTCTAGCAAAAGAGACACTTCCAGTTTCAGGGCTTGTCTCTTTTCTTCCTCTCGGTACCTGGGAGAGAGATCGATGGGGGACGTCGCTAGAGGAGGTCTGCGTACAAAAGGGATTTTGTACCCCTCTCTGAGCAACCTCACAGATTGTTGATCTGCGCCTCTCTTCTCCCAGGCTTGCCAGAAGTTCTTGAGTCTGGCACCTACTGCTGTCTGAAGTTGCGGGCAGTCAGACTCTGCCCTTAGAGGACTTGGATCCTTCCCTCTTCCCTCTCTTCCCTTCGGCACGAGCACCTCCCCTGCTGGAGGCTCTGCCACGAAAGGGCGGGATAAACCTGGACGCTGGAGTGTCTATCCTAGGTCTAGCAGACAAGGCAGGCAAAGGGGGAGCTTTGCGAGCCGAGGACGCAACTAGATCGTGGGTGTCCTTCTGCACTAAAGACAAGGCAATTTCCTTAACCAAGACTTCAGGAAACAAGCACTTAGACAAGGGCGCAAAGAGTAGCTCAGATCTTTGGCATGGCGTCACTCCTGCTGACAGAAAAGAGCACAGAGACTCTCGTTTCTTAAGGACTCCGGACGTGAATGAAGCGGCAAGCTCGTTGGACCCATCACGGACGGCCTTGTCCATGCAGGACATAATGAGTAAGGAAACATCCCTATCGGCAGAAGAGATTTTCCTACTCAGGGCTCCTAAACACCAGTCCAGGAAGTTAAAGACTTCAAACGCCCTAAATATGCCTTTAAGAAGGTGGTCCAGGTCCGAGGGTGACCAACAAATCTTCGAGCGTCTCATGGCAAGGCGGCGGGGAGAGTCTACAAGACTTGAGAAGTCGCCCTGGGCAGAGGCAGGAACTCCCAAGCCGAGAACTTCTCCCGTGGCATACCAGACGCTCGATCTAGACGAGAGTTTAGATGGGGGGAAGGCAAATGCCGTCTTCCCTAAACTCCTCTTAGTCTCTAACCAATCGCCTAACAGCCGTAAAGCTCTCTTGGATGAGCGAGAGAGAACGAGTTTAGTAAAGGCAGGCATGGTAGCAGGAACGCCTAAGACAAACTCTGACGGCGGCGAACGAGGAGCCACAGAAATAAAGAGATCAGGGAACAACTCTTTAAAAACAGCCATGACTTTTCTAAAGTCCAAGGATGGTTGAACTGCTTAAGGCTCATCTAGTTCTGAAGGCTGATCCTCAGGCTGTGGTTCAGCAACGTCCTCATCTGACAGTTCCTCATCCGATAACTGATGAGAAAACGGCAAAGGTGTAGGCAACGTTTGACTCGCAGAGTCCGGTTGCACTGGTGCATACGTGACGGAGCCGGACGCAGCGTCCTGGAACTGCTGAACAGTCTGGGAACTGTCAACAACAACAGGTGCGCAAGGACGCACAGCGTCCACCCGAGACTGTTTAGACCGTCTGGGTTGTGCAGTCAACACCATACCGGGTTGCGGAGGTTGACGCACCGCGTCAAAACAAGTCAACTCTGATGGTTGATGAACGTCCTGAACGTCACCAATCGCATCAGTGCGTTGCCTAACGTCAACGTGCGGCTGGAAATTCACACTGGGTCGCATCGGTGGAGGTACCACCCCAACTGGTTGACGCGAGAAAGCTACATCCACGTCAACAGGACGCACAACAGAACGCTTGGATGGCTGATGGCCAGTAGGTTCAACGGAAACCTTCTCAGCGTTGTAGTCCTCCATCAAGGACGCAAGCTTAGACTGCATGTCTTGCAGTAACACCCATTTAGGGTCTACGGAAGCAGGTGCGGTAACAGACGGGGTTAGCGAATGAGACGGCACAACTTTGCCTCTCTTAGGCGGCGAGCAGTCATCAGATGACGGCAACGGGTCCGAACTGTCCCAGTGGCTACATCCGGGACGTTGGACTTGTCCTGAAGGGACCGACTTACGCTTTAAAGGTCTGGAGACCTTGGTCCAAGGTTTCTTACGTGAAACACCTTCGGACGACGAGGTAAAAATGGGCTCTCTCGTCTTACTTTGGTAGGGGCGATCTTGGAGAGATACGCCTGATACCTTAGAGGGAACGTCTGTTCGCTGATCAAGGCCTCTCGAACCCATGAGTCGTACGACATTGCTTCTCCCCTGGGCTTGGGAGCTTGCAAGAGGTCCCGGACTAGGTGGACGACAGGCACGAACAGACGAACCCTCGATCGCAACACTGTTCACAACACTTTGCGTAACACTAGGCACTTTGACACTTTCCGCCGTGGCACTTTGGCACTTGAGTTCCTTTACGTCCGCCATGAGTTGATTTCGGTCACTTGCTAAAGCCTCAACTCTCTCCCCCAAGGCATGTATAGCACGCATCATGTCTTGCATAGACGGTTCCTGAGTGCTAGGAGGGGGGTTAGGAACGACCACTACAGGGGAAGGATTAGGTTCAGGGGCATGTGGAGAGGAAAAATCTACCGACCTAGAAGAACTTCTCCTTACCCTATCTCTCTCTAGTCTGCGTGTATATTTATCAAATTCGATAAACTCGAATTCCGAAAGGCCCACGCATTCCTCACACCGATCTTCCAATTGACAGGTTTTACCCCGACAATTGGAACAAACAGTGTGAGGGTCGAGAGAAGCCTTTGGAAGACGCCTATGACAGTCCCTAGCATTACACTTTCGAAACTTGGGAACTTGAGAAGGGTCAGCCATTTTGAATTAGTCAAGGGAAAATTCCAAAAACGATCTAAGTCATCAACAATTAATCCGATTCAAAAAAGAGTTCAAGGATTTATTTGAAGAAAAAACACCTGTAATGCGAAAGCTCAAACCAAATTAAAGTACTTCACCA
Source organism: Palaemon carinicauda (assembly GCF_036898095.1). Classification (NCBI taxonomy): domain Eukaryota; kingdom Metazoa; phylum Arthropoda; class Malacostraca; order Decapoda; family Palaemonidae; genus Palaemon; species Palaemon carinicauda. The sequence goes on along the minus strand of NC_090727.1, from coordinate 75,904,662 downwards.
AATATGATGGGAAAAAACTCCAGGTTCAACAGCGAGTAAAGTACGTCTTGTCGACACGTCGACAGAGAAGAAATTGAAGGTTTTGTTTACATCGAGAGTGGTATCTGGCCGACAGTTGGCGCTGGTGGGCACACCCGCAACCTGTATAGCGATCGCTGGCGAGTTTTTATGTATGTGTCTGTCAAGCAACAGAGTTGCAGCTATTATATATTCACCGGCTAAGTTAAATATTTAAAAATTAAGATATATATTTTTCTAATACAGAGTTGATTCGGGTAATGGAGTGAAGAGGGAGATATTAATGTTATTAGAAACAGATAATGCAATTAATGTTATTGTAGATGAGAAAAGAGATGAATATTAGATTCCTTCAAGGATTTCGATCGAAATGTATTGGAAAATGGTGGGATGAGATGACAGCGAAGTAACAGAAGAAGTGAAGCTGGGAAAGTTTCACTACTCAATGAATAAAACTGTGGAAGTTGTTCACAAACAAACAAACAAACATAAAATGACCTACCAACTTTGTTGGTGGAGGTATTCATGGCTAGGTCGTAGTTTGAAGACAATACGAACACACTAACAGACATATCTTCAAGACCAATATGGTTTATACACAAATCAGTGAGGAGTTATTTTAGACATAACAAATATCATGATTTAGTTGAACAACCAGAAGTTATCGAGAGAAATCCTTTCGTGTCTAACCCACATCCAAACACTAATGATAATGTTGAATCATCACAACAGATCAAGCAATGTGGCTACTAACACATTCATTACATCAAATATAATATGTTACTCAACATGTAACAAAAGGACACACTTCTTTGATTCAGTGGAACATCAGACAAAATAGTTCTTTGCAATGTTCTGCATCTTCTTCATCTAATGTAAGCTAAAGAAATTAAAACCAATCTTGAATAACTTTCTATCAACCATTTTCTTATTTGGATTTTTCCTAATTATTCAGCGCAGCTGGGGAGTAGGAGGCCCTGGTGGGTCTGCCCACTCACTGTGACCTTGACCTAAGTCCAGTAGGTGGTTGAGGTGGGCAGTGGAACTCTAAGAAATTGGGTTTTTATTCTCTTTATTAAAAGACTTTACTTTCGGAGGGAAAAGTCCCTATAACTATCTGGGAAATGTTGAAGTACTCTTGTCCATTATAGGACCAAGAGTCCTGACTTCTGTCAACCTCCTGAGAATGAAGATGTCACAGGAGTTTGGTAGCCTTTAATGGAAGAATCTACATCCCTAAGGATATAGTGTATGAGTGTATGGTCGTCTATGAGGAATGGCTTTACATGGATTTCATCTCCTTCCTTTGGGAGATCCTTCAATACAATACAAACATAGCTGGGAGGGAAAACTACTTGGTTGAGTGGCTCACTTGCATCAAGCATTCAGTTCAGAGCATTATGGCATGGCGTCTGTACCTCAGGAGAGGGGAATAAAGAAGAAAACAAGCGGCCGGACATTCTCACGTCTCATTCTACTCTTAGACAAGATGCTTTTCATCTCATGAGGTACATAGGCTCATTACACAACCACAAATCCTAAAGATAGTCTGGCTTTTCCTGACTCCAGAACTTGCACTACGGAGTCTTCCTGAAGGAAGGAGAGGAACCGATAGCCATGACTATGTGAGCTTCTTGCACCTTGGGAGGTCCACCAGATGTATCTCTAGGTGACGAGTACGTGTGCCAGATGGTATTATGAGGACAGAGCAAAACCTTGTTCTTGGATATCCTCTTCTTCACTCTATCGGCGCTGAGATACAGTCTCTGGTACTCTGGTCTGTAAGGCTTTCTTCAGGGAGTGCCATAGCAGCCTCACTAGTCTGGACTTGGAGGGAAAAGATGGAGATGGAAGACTCTAACATGGAATTATGGATGTCTTGGTTCTGTGTCTCGGCGCAAGGAAAGGAAACCTTCCTTCACTCTAAACGACTCATGAGATACCAGATACCAAAATTTCAAAAGCATAAAGAACAAATATATAATAAATCTTATAAAATCCTAAGCCAACATCTCAGCTAGAAGCTCGAATATAATAAGTGCTATGAAAAGTCTTTTGGAAAGAAGTGGCCCTTTGAAGCCTCCGGCACTCAACAGAGGAGATAGATAAGTTACAAGTATTAGAAAACAAAACTTATGAATTAATAATAAGAGCTCCAAAGTATACATCAATCATTGTATCAAGTGCAGAAGTTGGGTCCTCCTGTTACTACACCAGAAATATGTACAAAACTCAACCATGTCAAACATATCATGAAAGACAATGAAAATGCATTGGTGCAATATATGTTTCTTGACATGTTTTGAAGAACAACTTATGAGAAATAATATCCTGGGTCTCCTCCTCAACGTAAAGCATATACACACAGTAATGAAAGTGTTGGATTAAAAAATATGGGAGGAATATATAAAAAAGAAAGTCATGCTACAACTTAACTACATGGTAACCACACATAGAAGAAGAAAAAAAAATCACTAATGGAAAAGGACAAGATCCACCACTACATTTCAGGGCAAGCACCAACACACTAGATCTGCAATGGAGGAAGAAATGAAAAGAGGCAGATCAAAGAACTCTCATGACGCTCCATTCCCGAGGCCTGAGTTCTCTGGGGGACAAGATTGCTCCAACTCCTCATGAGCACAGACAATTCCTAGGAAGAGGAAAGGTAAGCATTTCCCCGCTGAAACTGATATCAGAAATCAATTGCTGAAATGCTTCGATCGCAGAAATATCCAATCTACAACACCAATGGAAGAAGATGAACCAGTCTCTCCCTGGTATTCAGCTGCAGAGGATATTCACAAATATTCAGACATCCCCTGTGCAGCGCCTCAGGAACAGCCTTTTGCTGGCGGATGTTTTGAATAATTGCCACCAGGGAAGAAACAGGAATGCCACTGAGTGCAATACCTCTGCAGGTGGGACTGATAAAGGAGGTTGGGCCATTTGGTTAGTTCTTTCGGCACCTTGACAAGGAAAATCGGCAGATCTGGAAACCATTTGGTTTGTGGCTATTTGGAATGAATGACTTTGAGTTTTCTTGCCTCGTGACAACGTAATTGATGTTGAAATAATTTTTTATGAATAAACTATGAAAGGCTTTTCAATTCAAAACCACAAAAACAAACAGATCAGTATGAAAATGAAATAGCTTTCCAAAAAACTGCTTCTGAAATAAATATGAAAATGCTGCTTATATGATTAAACAGGATCAAATATCGTCAAGATATCTCAGAAGATGAGTCCAGTTCGAATGGATGCTAGTTGAGACAAATGTGAACACATGGAGAACAGTAGACAATAAGAAGCACAAATCTTTGAGCTGATACACAACTCCAATGAGAACTAAGCAGAGGTGCTTTCTGTCTTCATCCTACAGTCAACTTCTCTACATGGAACAGCTAACTCTAGAATCCTCGAGAACAGGAACATGACTGCAAAAGAGACAAAGATGAAGATCCATTTCTGGTTTTCTATTGTACTGGCCACAATTCAGATCAGGTTTACCAGAGCACAGGACCATGTACGCCCATAGAGTCTCCATCAATAGCCACCAAGAACAATCACTCTGAAAAGAGAAAGAAAAACAAACTGTTTAGGTCAATGGCAGCACAGTAATCCGACCATACTGATCTGTGGATAAGTCAAAGCGAGAGTTTCTCTACCTGCCAAGTGGGTGGAGCCTAGCCACTATATGATAGGCATTGAATTTAAGCAAAAATGGCTGACACAACCTCTGAAAAACTTGTTAAATTCCGAATCATTTGGCTAAATGTTTTCACAAAATGAATAATCTACGAAGAGAGGTTCTTCAATTTAAAGACTAAGTTAACAGATTCTTGATGACACAAAGATTAAACCATTCAAAGTTTAAGCAAAAACTCTCAAGTAAAAGGAAAAGCTTTCACTTTTGGCACCATGATCAAGGCTTGCTAGAGTTGTAATACCGTCATGAGGAGGTGAGAGATTGCTTGCATAAAGCAAACTCTCAGGTGAAAGGCTACCTTTCACCTTTAACACCATTGGCCATTGGGACAGCTGCCAGGTTCTCCCAGTGACTCTGAAGAGCCAGAGCGCTCTTGTGTTGGAACGTACGAATGCTTCTGAGCTACCTGGATACATGAACTACCAGGCAAGGACAGCAGGTTGCGCTAGCGACTGCATCTGCTGAAATCCCCGAAGGGTTAGCACTCAGCAGGCTTAGAGGGAGAAAGAGACAAGTATATATCTCAAGTGAAAGACTAATTTCCACTTTAGTGGCAGAGGGCAAAGCTTAGCGATTCGATCACTGACCAAGTCTGACGATTGGTCGCAAGGCAACTGCTTCCAATAAGTGAGGCTGAAATGTTGAATCAACAACACTCGCTAGGACGCAAGTTGCTCGTGTGCATCCGTCGACACATCAGCAGACATGGAACAGAAGGAACAGACTTCCTTTCTAAAGGATTTTTTATCCTAAGACCTCAAAGAAGTCTTACACCATGGCAGTAAAGGTAAGTCCCTGGCAACAGTTATTCACCTTCAACCAACCTAAAAGAGTTAATGGAGTCCTGAGTATAATCAAGTCGTCAACTCAAGGAATAAAACCCTTGAGACGCAATCATCAACGGGAAAGAATCCCAAGAGTTAAGTTTCATTTATCATAACCAATGAAGTAGAAGGAAAATGAATGACAGACTGCTGGAAAAAAAAAGCCAAGGAATGTATAGAGTAACAAGATGGAGGAGACCTTTGAGTTTGGACGAGACATATGATACAGAAAGGATGATACAAAAGCAGAAGGTATTTATACAAGAATTTCAGAGAGGAAATGAAGAAATCAAAGTAGATTGAGATGAGGACCAAAGTGTAGGCAGTGAAGTTAAAAGAAGAGCGGGAAGAGATGAGACAGAACATCCCAGGAAAAGACTTGAGTAGCAGCACTTGTTTTTAGGGTAATTCAGCCCACAAAATTATATAGATGAAATATCCTTGAGTAAGGAAAATAGGAAGAAAGTATCACTCAACAGGAGGGATGGGTCAAACATATCATTAAAAGAAGAAATGCAAAGATGATGGAACATTTTAGTAACATCATGAATAAGATACAAGAGGGTAATCTGATAAATATATACATTAAGATTTCTTTTGCCCTGTGGTAGGAGAGTAAGAATACTACTACTGTATATTGTACGTGTAGAAGAAAGGAATAAAAGGACATCTGCTGTCTTGTAGTCTTGCTTTTTAGCAAAAGATGAGGCCCACTGCCTATAACTGTGGTTAAGGACTGCAAGATCGTGCGATCGTAACAACCCTCTGCCAAGTGGAACAGACAATGATGCAGGTGAGCACACTAGGATTATGTTAGTTAAGGCAAACTCAAAACTTATATTAATCCTGAAGAGGAACATCGTTCACTCTTCTCAGTAGTCTGAGCATCAAGATCTCAGGTTGCATCCCGAGATGTACCAGGTCTTGTGCTGGTTGCAGAGAGGACTTCTCATGATTTACTACAGCCTCCAGATCATGGCAAAACTCAAGGAATTTGTCTCAATGAAGGGAAAGGATCTCCATCAAGTCTGCGAGAATCAGCTAATCGTCTAGGTAACGAAGTAGACGACTGCTGTGAGACTACGTTGCCACTAGGGAGAAGACCCTCGTGAATGCCTGGGGGGTTGAGGACAAGCCAAAGCACAACACCTTGAATTGGTACATCTGGTTGTCCAGGATGAATCTTAGGTACTTCCTTAATAGTCCATGAGCCAGACAAGATATTGGTACCACCTCTGATGGCAAAACGTTTTTAGTACCAATTTGTTGATTGGGTCCCTATAAGTATATTTGAATATGATAACCTCTTCAACGGAGTATCTTTAATATATTTTTAGGCCACTCAAAGTTTTCGCTATTATTTTTCATTTTATTTTATTTATTTTATTTTTACAACCTTTGTAATTTGTTGTGAATGTGGGGGTTTTCCATCAATAAATGGTGTGTGAACCCATGATAATGTTAGAAGATAAGACTACTGTATTAAAAATAAGATTTACCTCAGATCTGCAGCAGTTGAAGGACATCCTCCTTCAAGAATATGGTCCTGGCTAGATGGTCCTAGCAGGACTTGAGACCTAGGATGTAAGCCACAGTCCTCTGGTCTTGAAGAGGCCAATCTGGGATCAGTAATGCCTTTCTTAGAATCTGGGATCTCAGATGTCGAGTGCTAGTTCTTCAGTATGGTCAAGTGTCCTATCTCTCTCCCGAGGAGCGAAGACGACTCCTTCCTCCTAGCCTCCTTAGGTTATACGACCTTCAGTGGTATGGGAGGAGAAACTATTACTTCTGCAGTTAGAGTGAGAGGTTTGGGTTCATCCAAGTCCATCTCTAGCCCCTGCTAGTTCTAGGGTGATGAGAGTTGTCTGTGGTGGATTTGAATGTCATTGTCCTTTTTTTTTCTTCTGAGACGTAAACAGGATAATTCCCCATTCTCTCCCACTCAGGGTAATGGCAGGTGTTGGAGGCCTTCGAGTCCAGGTACCGTTGATACCTGCATGACCAATGAGGGGAAGGAAGGAGAGGGGCCGTCAGAGGAGGCGCCTGTCTTGCAGTACAGTAGTGCTACTGCATCTAGGGTATGAAAGAAGACTAGTCTTCCCAGAGGACTCTGATGCCTCAAAAGGAATGTGTAGGGTAACTGGGGGATTACAACAGAAGGTACTTGGGTCACAAGTTCTGCGAACCAGGGTGTATCCTTCGTAAAGGAAAGGGCACCCATTGGAGCACTGCTCACATGCTTCCCTCACTTCTCAGGTGTAACAAGGAAGGGGCAAGCACAACCAGCTGATCTGTCATGTTCATCAAGAATGTTCGCTTTCACAGGAAGGCGAGTACGCTCTACATGAGCATTGCAAACAAGCGCACCCTTGCTAATGGAGTAAGTAGGGCGAACAGTAGAGCAGAGATTGTCACCAAAGTGAAGTGAACGTTGGCGAGCAACTGTAGAGGCGTGATCAGGTAAGGTGGCAAGTACCAGTGTTTATTCTCTTGCTGTCGATGTACAGCGCGATGGCGAGCGACTGCGCCCTACTAAGGTAGAGCGTACTTGTGGTATTTTCATTCCTGAAGCCTAACATATTGGCTAGTATGTCTGTACTAATCCACAACTGTTCTCATTCGAGTGATGAGGCAGGACAAACAAAGGGTGGAAGAGCAGAAGCAGAAGTTGCTACAGCTTGGGCCACAAGATGCTCCTTTGGAAAATTACCTTGTCTCAAGGGAGACGACACTGATCAACCCATGGGGAGGCAGGTGCAGCTGTGTCCCTAATGGCAGAACCTCTAGCAGCCGTTCCTTAGAGGGGTTTCCCGAGTGCCACAAGGAAGGCCGCAGCTACCACTTCACCGGGGGAAGTGCTAGTGTCCTCAAAACCATAAGGTTGTCCGGGGTTCAAGCAGCCAGTGCTAGTGTCCTCAAAACCATAAGGTTTTTCAGGGTTCAAGCAGCCACCACTCTTACTCGACCAATCCCCAAAGGAAACCAACTGAACAGAGTCAGCGTGGATGGAGTAAGACACTGGAACGTCTTCACCTTTGGGGATGACCCCGAAGGAGAAGTGTCTCTTTTGGCCTTCTGCCGACTACCGAACCGCAACCACTGGGAGGATGGCCACTCCCGACAAACATTCCAAGGAGACTCCTAGAAACAGGAGTGACCTCTGCACACAGGACAAAGGGCATGAGGATCCATCTCCGAGGCTGACATGAAAGTGCCACAAGGGTGACCTTCCGCGCCAGGACATACCCACTTAGTCGAGCCTCACAATACTCTCACTCCTGATAAAGAAAAATAATCTTTATTTTAAAGTTTTAAGACAATTTGTATTATTCCTAAGTAATAGGCTCTACTAAGCCAAAATTAAAAGTGACGTTATACCATTGGTGTTTGCGTGAGTAGGGTGGTTAGTGTACCCCTCGCTAACTTGCAGTTGGTGGTTATACTTTGCTAAAAAGTCTTTTGGCTAATTTTCAGCTTTTTCTAAGATGACATATCCACTGTGAAGATCAAAGGGGTTTGTATTAGGTATTGGAACAAATCATGAATTAGTTAACTTTTACATTAATAGCTTTATACGTTTCACCCAGCTGAGTCAACCTTTCTCCAAAGTTTGGGAGCCAAATATTGTGTGTATATGAAAACATAAGAATTCCTGTTTATTCAGTTACAGACTGCAGTTTAAATCATTACAGCATACCACTGAAATATAAAGAAACAATTTTGCTGATCATAGGTACAGAGTACAGTAAAGTATTTGCTAAATATTATGAACATAAAGAGGAAAAATTATAGGTTTTAATATTAATATTTTTGTGTATATAATTTTGCTTGACCTCATCAGAGACTAACAAGTTCAAATTTTCAAGATCCATTGTCAACAAAATCATGTTACTTTTGTAAACAAAACCAAAATGACGTTAATTTGTTGGAGTAAACATAGTGTTAACTAATGACCTAAATTGTTAGCCAATGTGGAGTCAAGTGTAGCCATGTCCCCCACATTATTATGAAGGAATTGTAATAAAATCTAACTTTCAGCCAGTTGCCCCTGTGACTTTAGAGCACCATGGCTTACGTTCTTCTTCTTCTTCTTCTTTGAATATTCATTTGTTAACTGCCAATGTTCAAGATTTAGAAATAAATATCTTAAATCCTAAATACTTTCTGTATAGAGACCTGTGCATTTAATAATACTGAAGTGATAAGGATCTAAAGTCTAAATGAAATATGAAAATTGTTGTGAAAATAATTTATTCAATTATTAAATGCATGTTAAAAATACAATATCTGAAATTAATAATTATTTGTTACAATAAGAGAATATTACAAAATATGCTTCAATTACATACAAATAAGCAGGAAAAAATTAGGAGAAATATTCAAAGTCAATTTACAACTTTACAGACAAAACATTCCCTTTTTTTTATAGTCCAACTGGCAAATATATTCATTTAGGAAGAACTTCAAAGTAAGGTATCATTTCGTACTTTGGAAGTCTGAACTTTCCTTCAGAATTCGAATTAAAAAGGAACCTTTCTATCAGCTAGGACACCATCAGGTAAGAAAACTAGTGTCGAAGTTTGACACATAGTTAATGCACAAGAAGAGGATACAAGATAACTCACTGTGCGTTTTGCACAGTGAGTTTTGGCAAAGTCTATCCCAAGATTGTCTTCCAGTTAAAGATGGTTGGGCTACAAAGATAAGTGGCTAGTTTGAAAGGTATTAAATGATGATCATGAGTAGAGTCACACAGAAGAAATACACAATACGTGCATTCAATAGACTAATCTTATCACTGGTCAACATACTGTTAAGAGTATCACAATACTTTGGTGTTTGAGCTCATTCAGTATTGGGACAGACAGGGGATGAATGAGCAGCAAAAGAGGCCAGTGGTGGGGGCTCAAGGACTTACTGTCTTGTCTGGATCTTTCTGGAGCTTTGAGGACATAAATCCCCACATGAGTTTCATGAAAGAGTCTGTGGAAGGAGAAAGACGAACTGAGTGGTAATTTCTGACAGGAGCGAAGAGCCAACATTACACATTACAAGAACATTTGGCATAATCAAATGCTATTATGAACTCGCAATCAAGTTAAAGCTATAGAAAACTGATCCTGAATCTTAAGTCATGACCTAGATTGGCACTAATCTCCTTAGAATATTCTAAAAAAAAAAAAATTAATTTTCTTGTAATAATCATGAGATCCAACGTCCTAGAAACCCCATACTGGCAGTGATAGAGGACATATTCCGTGGACTCAAAAATTCCTGAGAAATTAATCAAGTTGTAAATACCATCAAACTTCATTTCCTTAATGATAACTGCTTGACTGCCAAAGCCTAGGGCCAGGGAGGCCGTTTAGCATCAGAATGAAGGGGGAAGAGCTGAATTTGCACCATGAAACTGAAAGCTAAGAGAGGTGGGAAGAAAAAGGTGGAGAGGGAGAGAGAGAGAGATACAGCAACAGATGGACACAAATATTTGTTCTCTTATATCTTATGTTTGCAATACTGTCTATTCTTCCAATGAAGTTTGTCCATTTAACCTAATGGTCTTTCTTTGACTTGTGTTTGGATTTGAGATAAAAATATCAGGAAGAGGAGGAAAAAAGGTTATTACATTTTTCAAGAGACAATACGCATTATTAGGGAATGAAGCAAATGGTACAGGAGGCCAACTGTATGCACGACAAGAGAGAATCATCATAGAAAATGCTGAGGTCTTTAGGATATGATGTTCCTTTACCTGGAGAACCTACTCAATGGTGAGTGCTGGCGCATTGGCTAACGCTGGATCTGGGAGTGCAAGTGCGAAGGAAAGCGCTGGCACTCTGGAAAGCGTTGGTGCTCAGTAATGCGCTTTACAGGGTGTTGCGCAGTCTCCCTAGAATGCGCAGGTGAGCACGGGCGCGCAGAAGAGCGTTGGCGCGCAGTAAGACGCTGCTCTGTGTGTTGCACAGTCTCCTTAGAATGAGCAGGAGAGCGCAAACGCACAGGAGAATGTTGGCGCGCAGTTCGGCGCTGAGCAGGAGGTTGCTAGAGAACAACTACTGGTGAATGCAGGTGCACAGGTGAGCGCTGGCGAGATAGAGAGCGCCGGCACTTGCGCCCAGGAGAGTGTTGGCAATCCGGAGACCGAGGTAGAGCAGTAGCACTGTGTGTTTGGTGAGCGCTGTTGCCCCTGGGAGTGTAGGTTGGCTGCTCACTGGAACGGCGAGGCTGCGCTGGAGACCGCTGGGGTATTGGAGGGCGCTGAGGACAAACAGGAGAAGGCTGTAAGTCAAGCGAACACCGAAGCGTTGTAGAACGCTGACGAGCTGGAGAGCGTGGGCGCTCTGGAAAGCATGAAGGAGCAGGCTTTCGCTGACAAGATGTTGGTGAGCGCAGGTGCACTGCAGGGCACTAGCGCGCTGGAGAACATTGGAGTGCAACTGCATATTTAAACACTACAGCTGTAGTGTTTAAATATAATTGTACTTTAAAAAACATGTTAATTAAGAATAGTTCTGGAAATGATAATAATGTAATATATAGCATTCCTTGTTCAGAGTGTAACCTATTTTATGTTGGCCAAACATCAAAAAGTATACCAGTCAGATTAAAACAACATCAGGTGGCCGTCTCCAGGGGTTCTCTTAATAATGCCTTGGCCTCCCACTGGTTAGGGTCAAGTCACAGAATTGGTTGGTCAAAGACGGAAAAAGTAATCCATGTAAATGACTATTTCCAAAGGAATATTGTTGAATCATTTTTAATCTCCTGTACTCAAGGTAGAAATTTGAATCTAAGTCCAGGTCTGTTTTCCGTTAATCCAGTATTATCCTTTTATCTAAAATCTGACTTCTCCGGAATTATTAAGAAACTGACAGCTGTTGGATCCCCTTCTCCTGTATAAATACGATGTCTTTGTATATGTATTCTCATTGCTGAGTTTGATAATGTCCTGAGTGGATGAAAGTACTAACTCCAATCAAGTCTTTTTCATTTTTCCTTTCGTGGCTATAATACATTTTATATTCATCACGTGTCAGCTTTCGTGATTTCTACACACACACACACACACACATATATATATATATATATATATATATATATATATATATATATATATACATATATATATATATATATATATATATATATATATATATATACAGTATATATATATATATATATATATGTATATATATATACACGGTGTATATATATATATATATATACAGTATATATATATATATATATATATATATATATATATATATATATATATATATATATATATATATATATATATATATATATACTGTATATATATATATATATATATATATATATATATATATATACTGTATATATATATATATATATTATATATATATGTGTGTGTGTGTGCTTGGTTTCTCCGCACTTTCATAATTCATTCTTTGAAAGTGTCTGCCAAAGGAATCTTATATTGAAACACAAAGCTAGTAAAAAATCCAAATTTAGAAACGAGTTAGACATAAAAATTGTAAAAAAAAAAAAAATTCCTATTGAGAAATGAGTTCGACAGGGGAACTCCATCTCTCCTAAATTGTCCACAGCATTCCTATAAGAAGTTTATAAGAATTTAGAATGGGACAATGTAGGAATTAGTATTAATGGGGAATGCGTTAACAACTTGAAGGTCTGCATATGACAACGATCTCTTTACTGAGTTATGGGATGAATGGCAAAAGATGATGAAAGATATGAATAGAGAAAACAGAAATGTAGGATTGGAAATGAGTAAAAATAAGGTGATGTTCAATGAAAATGCAGAGAGACAACAAATAAGGGTTATGGTACGAACATCTGGAGATTGGTAATGAAAATACGTACTTAGGACAGACAATAAATGTTTCCCCAGGACATGGGACTGAAATTAAACAAAGGATAAGCATGAGATGGAGAGCTTTTAGTCAGCAAAATGAGATTAGGAAAGGTAAAATGACATTTTTTCTAAAACTAATTTTTTTTCAATGAGATGGTCCTACCAGTATTAACTTATACATCTGAGAATCGGAACCTCACCAAAGCCTTAGAGAATAATTTGATTTACAATTCAAAGAGACTTTGAAAACAATAATGATGGGAATAACATTAAAAGATAGGAAAAGAGCAACAGAGATACGAGAGCAAACTAAAGTAGAGGATATTTTAACATGTTAGAAAAATAAATGGACATGGGCAGGACATATAATGAGAATGACCAATGATAGATGAATCAATAATAATATAAGAGGTCCCTAGAGACTGCAAAAGAACCAGGGAAAGGAAGAGAAACCGATGGATTGACGAGCTAAGAAAATTTTAGGCGTATAGACTGACATAAAGACCATAAACAGACGTGAGTGGAGGGGGCTATGTTTGAGGCCTTTGTCCTGCAGTGGACTGATATATATATTATATATATATATATATATATATATATATATATATATATATATATATATATATATATATATGCAATCATACATTAAAGATGAAAGCTAAAATTCTGGTTTTCTGATTTGAGAAACGAGTAGTAATAGCTGTAAGGTTTTTCGATGAAGTATTATTATTATCTATCATTTCTTTTTTCATACAGACCAAACACTAACTCTACATAGAAGAGCAATGCAATAAGCCCTAGGGACCTATTAGGGAAACTGGCTCGATACGGAAAAAGAAACAAAAGTAAAGAATAAACTATATATAGAAGTAACAAAATCTAAGTAACAAAATCAATAGAACTATGGAACATAATAAGATAAATATTCTTTTCCAGTTTTGAAACCTATCACACTTTCGTAAGGAAAAAAATATTCACAAATGGTTTGATAAGTAGTTTTAAAGTCTCTCCTCCTCCTCCTCCTCCTCTTTCTTCTCCTCTTCCTCCTCCTCTTACTAATATACAATCTAAAACTTTGCAGTGCTAAATCCGCCTTAAAGATAGCTGATTATGCCTGACAGGTGGGCGAGAACAAGGCAGTTGGAATGTGAGCGATAACAATTAAAGATGCCACACCTTTGTCAAACTGTTAATCAAGATAAAAGCAGGTTTAATCCCAGATCAGTTGCCATAATAAAACTGACGATCAAACCATTCGATCAAAGAAGTAAATCTGATCACAGCGTTGTTAGTCGTTGCCCAGTCTAGTACATTCAAGTGTCACGTTTTATACTCGTCCAATTGAATTGAGAGTCATTTCTCAAACCCTCATTTGATTAAGTACGACAATTTGTCGGTTCTTTTTCGCAGGGGAAAAAAAATATATATTATAACGAGCTGGTGATTTCCTCCCGCCACTGATTCCCATTTGAAGTGACTTCCTTTTAGTTCAAGTCTAATGAATACCTTTTGTACATTGACTTTAGCTTGATTTCTTGGTATTTTTATTGGGTTTAGCTTGAGTGATACATCATGGAGTAGTTAAGTCTGTATTCCCCTGGAGACCAAGATATATGTAGTAGAAATAGAAGCCATTTAATGTCTTATGTGTTGCGTTCTTTGTCACTTTTTTCTTAGTAGTTGGTGATTCTGCTACTAATATAGTTGTTGTTTTTGTTTATGAGCTTTTTATATATATGAAAGGATGTAGTGTTAGTGTAACATTACAAGTTATGGCGTTTAATATTGTTAAAAAAAAAAAAAAAGTGAAGAAACGCCACGCAACTGGTGAAAAGGTGAACGAATTCATTAAATGAGCTGACTGTTAGGTTCAAGCTTCCCTTGTTAAATATATTAGAATATTTTTATATAATAGTCAGTATATTCGCTCTAGTTTTGGGGAAGAAACAAACCTTGCTTATAACTTACAAAGAGGAAAAATATGATTTCGTTATTTATTTTATCATCGGATTTTCCTTACGTAAGAAGTGTAAGCCTCAGTCATTTAGTTTGTTTGTTCGTTTGTAGTTTAAACGTCGTTGACCATTTCAGTTTTTCCTTGTTCGATTCCAGTATTCTGATCAAATATTGATCAAGATATCGATGGTAACGTGTAGCGAGTTCAACCTTTCCGAATAAAGGAAGTGGGTCGTTCAAATCTTGAATTCCGGCCAAACTGAGCAGCGATGAAGTACATGGTCTAAGAAGAGAGACACTACAAGTACTAATTCCAGATATTTAGACAACGCATAAAAAAAAAGAAAATTATTCTTGAATATTCAAACGTAGGTTGAAGCAATGCTAATGTCCAGACGACCTTGGTTCAAGGTCATCAGCGATCATCTTCATGTAATATTGTATCAAGGTCAGACTGGTCTTTGGCGGCACGTTCAGTAAAGTGGGTTAGGAGTAGAATTTTTTATGCAGACTAATACAGTGACCAGTATGGTATACCATGTGAGAGCCATGCTATTCCTTCTTACCATGATACAAAAACTCAAACAAGATTCAGTGAATAATTATTCAAAAATCAGTGTACAAAAGTGGGTGGAGTTTAACTGTTCAATGGAAGAATTTATTTATAGAAACGTAACAACTTTCGAACAATTTTATGTCTTTAATGTAGCTTAAACGGCAAGAGTCTTTTTTTCATTGCATATTAGTAAGTTTTATTTTTTTATTTTTGTATGAAATTTTTCCTTGCCTATTTGCTTTTTTACAATGCGTTTTTAATGTTGCTTCTGTGTTTTCTTTTTCTCAGGTCTCTCATAGCTTTACAACCATATTTATACACCCAAAGTCTGTATTAGTTTTTTACATGTCCACATTTTTATAAATATTTTTAGTTCCATCACGCCCACATATTATTATTATTATTATTATTATTATTATTACTTGTTAAGCTACAACCCTATTTATAAAAGCAGGATGTTATAAGCCGGGGGGCCCCAACAGGGAAAATAGCCCAGTGAGGAAAGGAAACAAGGAAAAATAAAATATTTTAAGAACACTAACAATATTAAAATAAACGTTTCCTATATAAACTATAAAAAACTTTAACAAAACAAGAGGAAGAGAATTAAGATAGAATAGTGTGCCAGGGTGTACCCTCAAGCAAGAGAACTCTAACTCATGACAAGTTCGACTGAGATGCCTTGAACTGTGCAAGAAAGGTAGCGAGGACAAATTATGTTGTAGCAAACACACTGGCACCTAGACAGAGGGACAACCTCCTTTTATGCAACAATATACAAGGTCTTTGGAGCATGTTTCACCTCATAGCAGGGATTACAATGACAACGTAAGTATTAGAGATCCATTGACGAACGTACAGAGTAAATTCTATAGTCATTTGACTTTCTCAGTTGGTAATAATAATAATGGTTTCTTTCAAACAGACTAAGATGACTGCAAGAATCCCACAGATATATTTTCGAAGAACAGAAAGTGATCTTTAGTTTACAGTGTCATCATTTTATGCCCCTCCCCCCCACCCCCCCCCCCCACCCCCCCCCCCACCCCCCCCCCCCCAAAAAAAACTTATAAACATTTATTTCTTATACGGACTAGCTTTATATATGTACCATGTTTCTCATATACTTTTTTAAGTTTTAGTTTACAATGACTACGTCCTTCATCATAAACAATGATTCAATTTAAAAAAGAAATTATTACTCAATATATAATCATTTCCCTTTGCAATTGTTTTCAAGTCCTTTGAAAATTTGTCTTTTTCCCTCTGCAATTGTTTTCAAGTCCTTTGAAAATTTGTCTTTTTCCCTTTGCAATTGTTTTCAAGTCCTTTGAAAATTGGTCTTTATACTCATTTAGATCTTGAAAGATTCTCCTGCATATTTCCCTGTTCTCCTTTACAAACTTGTAAGTAGTTTGATTAGCTGTTTTTTTCTATTGTGCAAATCATGAGAAGGTTGTCTTATGATAACTTTTCCTGTACCCTCATGAATTTAGTTTTTTTGTTTTCTTTATTTCACCTTGTTGAGTATTTCATAGCCAATATTTATTTTCAAGTTCTTTAGATTTTTTTTCTTTTTTAGAAAATGAAGACTGCGTCTCTTGGAATTTTTACTCAGTCGTCTTATGTTTATTTGAAATCAAGTCTTTTATTATTATTATTATTATTATTATTATTATTATTATTATTATTATTATTATTATTATTATTATCATTATCATTTGTATTGTTATTATTATTATTATTAGCCCCTCTGATGGTCCAGCACTTTGCTGCAGTAGAGGGGCTTGAGTGTCTCAATGATGGGCTGGGCAATGTCGGTGGGGTAGTTTATCCACCCTGGCAGGCTCAACCTTACCGCTAAGGCCAGTTCTGAGAGACCAGACCAAGACTGGATCCCCCTATAGGCCTTCTCCTTTATTTAAGATAGGCAAAGGCTAGGAGAAGGAAAACTCGAAAATCAAACCAAACAAGACCCCAACGGCGGAGCTTCCCAGCGCCGGCGGAAGAGGGCAATGCCTGTCGGGCAGGCAACAAGGCGGGCCTTGACATAACAAGAACCCGGCAGACCGATGCAACCAACATCGTAGAAGCCGCCTGTCTCATATGTCTTGAGCCGCGGTGTAAACGGTGTGGGCCAAGTGTGTGTGCGTGGCCGTTGCAAAGCCACGACCACCCAAAACAATATACCCAGCTACTGGCATTCTGTCGTTTCCTCCACCCTTCTTCATCTCTTTCTCACAGATAGGAGGCTGATGGCTCACGACAGAACCCAATACTCGGACACGAGTGGGCGCCGACGACGACGATTATTATTGGTAGTAGTAGTAGTAGTAAGAGTAGGAGTAGTAGTAGTAGTAGTAGTAGTAGTAGTAGCAGTATTATTATTATTATTATTATTATTATTATATGCGAGGACTCTACCAGCATGGTTTCGGCTGATTAGGCAGGGGTTCGAATCTCTGCCCAGCCAGATGCTATTACCATAGAATGAATTCCAGTGGATATATATTCCCAAGATAGAATTCGGTATTAAATGCCATTCGTGGGTGATATTTACATTGATTGAAATCACGAGTGTTAGTGATCTATATATATATATATATATATATATATATATATATATATATATATATGTATATATATATATATATATATATATATATATATATATATATATATATATATATATATATATATCCAAATTACATTTTGAAACAGAGAATGAAATCATTAGGCAATGATGATTTCAAATTTTATGGTTTCTTGGCAAGCGACTCTAAAGTACTGACAGAGAGAGAGAGAGAGAGAGAGAGAGAGGAGAGAGAGAGAGAGAGAGAGAGAGAGAGAGAGAGAATTGTCCCGGAAATTCTTCGATTCAGAAAGTCTTCAGAGAGTATCTTTTCTCTTAGTTGCAGAGGTGGAAGACACTCGAAGATTCTTCGTGTTCCTTCATGTTTCCCCTTTATTATTATTATTATTATTATTATTATTATTATTATTATTATTATTATTGTGGTAGGAGACCCTCTTTTAGGCAGGTTGAGTTAAAAGTAATGGCTGCATCGGCAGAGTTTATTTTCTTATCCAATTTTTCTATTTTCCGGATAATTCTCTTCTCTAGAGCGCTACAATCAGCCAGCAGACTTGAAAAATTCATCAGTCGGGTGAATGACAAAATCGGGAAGACTTTTCAAGTATATTCTCACAAAATACAAGTAAAACTTTGGTACAGAATAGAAAAAACTACGACGCGTTTCGAGGATAAGTCCTTCCTCATCTTCTGGTAGAGAGTGAGTTGGATGCTGCAGTCGGGTGGTATTTATACCCAGGATCAGGATTAAAAGTGAAAGGGCTGGAATTTTCATCGGTTTTCATTGGTTGATCGGAGCTGATATGATATGGTGTCTGGTGTACGATGATCTCGGCCGGGAACACCAGTCTGTGACGTCATCGGGGGACCTGATAAGAAAATAAACTCTGCCGATGCAGCTATTATTATTATTATTATTATTATTATTATTATTATTATTAATCAATGGAAAAATTAGATTCATCCTCGGAAGAAGAAAAGAAAGGTTATAATAAGATAGATAATATAAAACAAGATGAAAAAGAAGAGGAGGAGGAATTTCCCTGAAGCAGTTCGGAAGATTCTCCGGAGGCTTCAAAGAATGAATGTGTGAGAGACTCCGAGCTGGGAGGGGATCTTGAGGATCTCCGGGAGATCACTTCTGGTTTTTCAAAATAAGGTTGGTCGAACGAGAAACATGTGGTAATCTAACATAGATTTCATCACCATGTTCGGTATGTACCAAACAGCGATCAGCACAGTGAGGAAATAATTAAACGGAGTTTTTTGGAGGATTATTCAAGGCATCACAGCTTACAGCTGATCTTCAGGAGCAGCAGTCGGCGTATGAGAGCTATTTCTTAGAACTCGAAGGACGAATGAAGGAAATTCAGGACTCCTTCGCATTCAGGATGGTCTCTTGGCTACTGCCCAAGAGGAATGACTACTCTGAGGGCGGGATCGGAGACGTTCCCGTCCTCCAGGGACTGTTATCCTCCTTCCCTGTGGTCGGGGGATTCTGGAAATCACGGTAGGATCTTCAGCAGTGTCAACTGAAGGTCCAGACTATGGAACGGAAACTGGAAACGCTCAAGACTGATCTGAAATCTATTGGAACTCTGGGGATATTTTTGCCAGACTTCGTCACTAGAACTGAGGGTGGAACTATTGTTCCTCAAAAGAGTGTTGGCAATTGGTTCTGGGTTGTTTTGGTAGGTATGATTGTGGCTTGAAATGTCCTGTTGTGGAAATTCTTGCCCACAGAGGAGGAAGAAAAGGAACTAAAGGAGTTAGGTAAAAATATTCAACTGGAGATGGAAAAACAAGTTGAGTTTTTGGACAGAGAATTGGAGTGTGCCTGGGAAGAGATCAACTCTAGATGCCAGGTGGAATCTAAACTAGAAGAAGAGAAGAGAGAGGTGAAGGCAGAGATTCAACGTCTCTCCAACACTATGGAAACTTCAAAAGGATCAAGAAATGGAAATTGAACATTTCTCATCCAAGTTGCAGGATCTTCAACTAACCAAGGAGCGACTAAAGAGTGAACTCTAATAAAGATATTACAATTGGGGATCATTTAGATAAATTAACTGAGAAGGACCAAAAGATTCTTGGACTGACTCAACAATTTGAAAAGGTTCAGGAAGAAAATGAAGCCCGAATTAAGAGGGAAGCAAAACTCGAGGAAGAGATAGAGGAACTGAAAGCAGAGACTCAAGGTCTCTCCAACAGAATCGAAACTCTTCAAAAGGAGAAAGAAATCGAGATTGAGAAATTCTCGACCAAGTTGCAACATCTTCAAAGAAGCAGCGATCACCTAAAAGAGGAATTATCTAATAAAGATGCTTCCATCGGAGAATATCTAAATAGATTAAGGGAGATGAGGCAAATAAATCTTGAAATGAGTGAGCAACTGGAAAGAGCTAGGGATGAAAAGGTGACCTTTATTCATCGGTTGTAATCTGTATTTGAGGAAGAGACTGGGGATCATTAGAGAGATGAAAACAGAGAAAGAGAGGCTGGAGATGAGCCTGACTGAGGCTAGAATCAATGATTTGGTCAGGAATGGAAGGTACAACTGCCTCTTATTTAGGTGACACTAAAGGGTGGTTCCTTTTCCCTTACTACAATGGCTTAAGTCATTTTTGTTACTGATGTAATTTTGGTAGAACTATTACTACTGTATCCTTCATATCAATCTTTCTCCAACAATCTTCAAGGTGTCTACTGTATCCAGCAATTCTCTCTAACATTCTAGAGTACAGTTTGCCCCAACAGTATTTCAACGCTTCATCTCCAACAGTCTTTCTACATCACCGATTCTCCATCATGCTCCTCCTCCAACACTGTCTGTATAGGCCTATCCCAAATCTTTCTATATTATTATTATTATTATTATTATTATTATTACCTAAGCTACAACCTTCGTTGGAAAAGTAGGATTCTATAAGCCCAAGGGCTTTAATGGGAGAAAATAGCTCAGTGAGGAAAGGAAATAGAGAAATAAATCAATTATCTAGTTAAAGAGTTGTTCCTCAACTTGGTAACAGCTGAAATAAAACTCCAAGAATAATATGCGATAGTTTATGGATGAGAGAGAGAGAGAGAGAGAGAGAGAGAGAGAGAGAGAGAGAGAGAGAGAGAGAGGTGGCAGAGTCAGCAGCCTTCAGGATCCAGACTAGGCCTAGGTCTAGTTGTCCCTTATGAAGAGGATACAGAAGTTTCCTATGACTTTTTCACCTTTCTCAAATACAGATGTTTAAAATGAAAAGGAAATAAGTGAATACCAAACACAATGAATAGATCACTGGATTCATTCATTCAATATTGACAGTCATTGCTGTTATAATAATGCTTAGATTTATCTTTCATGAATTCATCTGTTGAGTTGTCCTCTCTCTCTCTCTCTCTCTCTCTCTCTCTCTCTCTCTTAGTAAATCTTAGTAAGGCTTGCTGAAAACCTTTAAGTCAATCCCTTTACAATGCTTTTGTATGAAAGGGCACGTGCTTAGGCATGAGAGAAAATGCTTAGGCACGAGAGAGCAAGTGTTTAGGTGCGAGAGAGAAAGTGCTTAGGCGCGAGAGAGCAAGTGCTTAGGCATGAGAGAAAATGCTTAGGCGCGAGAGAGCAAGTGCTTAGGCGCCAAAGAAAATGCTTAGGCACGAGAGAGCAAGTGCTTAGGCATGAGAGATAATGCTTAGGCGCGAGAGAGCAAGTGTTTAGGTGCGAGAGAGAAAGTGCTTAGGCGCGAGAGAGCAAGTGCTTAGGCATGAGAGAAAATGCTTAGGCGCGAGAGAGCAAGTGCTTAGGCGCCAAAGAAAATGCTTAGGCACGAGAGAGCAAGTGCTTAGGCATGAGAGATAATGCTTAGGCGCGAGAGAGCAAGTGTTTAGGTGCGAGAGAGAAAGTGCTTAGGCGCGAGAGAGCAAGTGCTTAGGCATGAGAGAAAATGCTTAGGCGCGAGAGAGCAAGTGCTTAGGCGCCAAAGAAAATGCTTAGGCACGAGAGAGCAAGTGCTTAGGCGCGAAAGAAAATGCTTAGGCACGAGAGAGCAAGTGCTTAGGCGCCAAAGAAAATGCTTAGGCACGAGAGAGCAAGTGCTTAGGCGCGAAAGAAAATGCTTAGGCGCGAGAGAGCAAGTGCTTAGGCGCGAGAGAGCAAGTGCTTAGGCATGAGAGAAAATGCTTAGGCACGAGAGAGCAAGTGCTTAGGCGCGAAAGAAAATGCTTAGGCGCGAGAGAGCAAGTGCTTAGGCGCGAGAGAGCAAGTGCTTAGGCATGAGAGAAAATGCTTAGGCACGAGAGAGCAAGTGCTTAGGCGCGAAAGAAAATGCTTAGGCACGAGAGAGCAAGTGCTTAGGCGCCAAAGAAAATGCTTAGGCACGAGAGAGCAAGTGCTTAGGCATGAGAGATAATGCTTAGGCGCGAGAGAGCAAGTGTTTAGGTGCGAGAGAGAAAGTGCTTAGGCGCGAGAGAGCAAGTGCTTAGGCATGAGAGAAAATGCTTAGGCGTGAGAGAGCAAGTGCTTAGGCGCCAAAGAAAATGCTTAGGCACGAGAGAGCAAGTGCTTAGGCGCCAAAGAAAATGCTTAGGCACGAGAGAGCAAGTGCTTAGGCGCGAAAGAAAATGCTTAGGCGCGAGAGAGCAAGTGCTTAGGCGCCAAAGAAAATGCTTAGGCACGAGAGAGCAAGTGCTTAGGCGCGAAATAAAATGCTTAGGCGCGAGAGAGCAAGTGCTTAGGCGCCAAAGAAAATGCTTAGGCACGAGAGAGCAAGTGCTTAGGCGCCAAAGAAAATGCTTAGGCGCGAGAGAGCAAGTGCTTAGGCGCCAAAGAAAATGCTTAGGCACGAGAGAGCAAGTGCTTAGGCGCCAAAGAAAATGCTTAGGCGCGAGAGAGCAAGTGCTTAGGCGCCAAAGAAAATGCTTAGGCACGAGAGAGCAAGTGCTTAGGCGCCAAAGAAAATGCTTAGGCACGAGAGAGCAAGTGCTTAGGCGCGAAAGAAAATGCTTAGGCGCGAGAGAGCAAGTGCTTAGGCGCGAGAGAGCAAGTGCTTAGGCATGAGAGAAAATGCTTAGGCGCGAGAGAGCAAGTGCTTAGGCGCGAGAGAGCAAGTGCTTAGGCGCCAAAGAAAATGCTTAGGCACGAGAGAGCAAGTGCTTAGGCGCCAAAGAAAATGCTTAGGCACGAGAGAGCAAGTGCTTAGGCGCCAAAGAAAATGCTTAGGCGCGAGAGAGCAAGTGCTTAGGCGCGAGAGATAATGCTTAGGCGCGAGAGAGCAAGTGCTTAGGCGCGAGAGAGCAAGTGCTTAGGCGCCAAAGAAAATGCTTAGGCACGAGAGAGCAAGTGCTTAGGCGCGAAAGAAAATGCTTAGGCGCGAGAGAGCAAGTGCTTAGGCGCCAAAGAAAATGCTTAGGCGCGAGAGAGCAAGTGCATAGGCGCGAAAGAAAATGCTTAGGAGCGAGAGAGCAAGTGCTTAGGCATGAGAGATAATGCTTAGGCGCGAGAGAGCAAGTGCTTAGGCGCGAGAGAGCAAGTGCTTAGGCGCCAAAGAAAATGCTTAGGCACGAGAGAGCAAGTGCTTAGGTGCAAAAGAAAATGCTTAGGCGCGAGAGAGCAAGTGCTTAGGCGCCAAAGAAAATGCTTAGGCGCGAGAGAGCAAGTGCGTAGGCGCGAAAGAAAATGCTTAGGAGCGAGAGAGCAAGTGCTTAGGCATGAGAGATAATGCTTAGGCGCGAGAGAGAAAGTGCTTAGGCGCGAGAGAGCAAGTGCTTAGGCGCCAAAGAAAATGCTTAGGCACGAGAGAGCAAGTGCTTAGGCGCGAAAGAAAATGCTTAGGCGCGAGAGAGCAAGTGCTTAGGCGCCAAAGAAAATGCTTAGGCGCGAGAGAGCAAGTGCGTAGGCGCGAAAGAAAATGCTTAGGAGCGAGAGAGCAAGTGCTTAGGCATGAGAGATAATGCTTAGGCGCGAGAGAGCAAGTGCTTAGGCACAAGAGAGCAAGTGCTTAGGCGCCAAAGAAAATGCTTAGGCACGAGAGAGCAAGTGCTTAGGCGCAAGAAAGAAAGTGTTTAGGTGCGAGAGGATGAGATTTGGGCACAAAATTGGAGTCCTTAGGCAGGAGAGGGCAAGTGTTAGGTTGCGGGAGGGGCAGTCATTGGGTGTTATAGGATGAGTGCTTAGGCTTGACAGAGTGTGTGCTTAGATGCAAGATGTAGAGTGCTTGGGAGTGAATCGGTCTTAGAGAAAAACCCCAATCCTTCTCTTCAGTGTAGTGGCCACATCTCTTTTCTAATCCTTCCCCTCCCACCCTCACACCTCAACAACATCCCCCAGTGCCCTTGTAGGAGTGGGGGGAGGTGAATGACTCTCTCTCTCTCTCTCTCTCTCTCTCTCTTAGCTAAACATTGGCAATGATGGAATAATGTACCTTATGACTTACTGTCGGTCTGAAGCTCCCATCAGAAAACAAGTTATGGCAAATCACGGCATATAGGCCTACACATGAAGACGAATTTCCAGGTTTTCCAATATAATGAAATTCATCAATAGTTTAAAGTTCAAAGATAATTATCATTATTATTATTGCTAGCCAAGCTACAACCCTAGTTGGAAAAGCAAGATGCTATAAGCCCATGGGCTCCAACAGGGAAAAATAGCCCAGTGAGGAAAGGAAATAAGGAAATAAATAAATGATCTGGAAAAACATGTCACCACATAAATGCTCACCTCTCTCTCTCTCTCTCTCTCTCTCTCTCTCTCTCTCTCTCTCATGATTTAATAAGTTAATACTCTTGTTCCAGTACAAAGTTGAAATTACCATAATTTTCCTGTTCATAACTACAACATGGCTATATTCAAAGGTTTAATAGCTGCTCATGAATGGCAGAGGCAAGGGACAGTAACAATGTCCTAGAAATTTAGAAGCTGACCATATATACTTATGATCAGAGCCCAAACCCCTCTCCACCCAAGCTATCGTTTGATTAAATTCATAAATCAAGTTCTAATTGCCTGTTCTTATTTTGTATTGAGAGAGAGAGAGAGAGAGAGAGAGAGAGAGAGAGAGAGAGAGAGAGAGAGAGAGAGAAATGAAAAGGTAGCAAATGATTGCGGTTCCATCTTCACTGTTATTTCAAAAGCACTCGGACTACGGAGCCTCTCTTATGTTCTTCATTTGAGTTGAACGATATTCTTATATTATTTCGCCCAAAGGATATATTAATTTACTTCGGAATTGAGCGATAGTTTCATATAGCTTCGCCCTTTGGAATGAGTTAGAGGCCAAGGTATGTTGAAGAATGTTGGAGACTGGGTGAGTGAGTGAGTGAGTGTTGGAGAAAGATTGATAAGGAATGACATGGTGTAATCAAACTGAGATATTATCAGCAGAATAATGTTTCTTCTAATGAGCGACGACTAACTGCAGCAGCTGGCTAAACCTTGATTGCTGTTTCCTTTTTCCAACACAGCTTTCTTTTCTTTGCATTAGGCAAAACAATGGTGCACCTGTGTACCTCTCAAAGGTTTTCATTGATCAGGTT
>NC_090727.1:75856360-75879130 GCF_036898095.1 Palaemon carinicauda | reverse complement strand
AATGAGGAAATAAATTACAAGACAAGTAATGAACAAATAAAGAACTATCCGTGAATCGTAACATTAAAATATATTTCATATAAAAACTATAAAAGAGAGACTTATGCCAGCTTGTTAAAACATAAAAAAAAACGTTCGCTGCAAGATTGAACCTTTAAAGTTGCATCCACTCATCACTATAAAAGCTTCACTCGAATAATGACCAAACAAATTTGAAGATCATGAAGGTCCTCTATCAACTGGATAAAATAAGGCAGAATGTAATAATTATCTTCCCCACTGCTCTTAACGCTTATCTCCGTTATCATAACAGGCACCAAATTGCTATCAAGACTCGTAGATGGAAGAGGCTACATAACCCTTCGCTTTGATTGAAGGAATGAATCTCTTTCTAGCATCAACTCCCATTGTTGGAATTAACTGGAATTACAGTAAATTATTCAATAGGCCTTGATTGGAACTACAGTGGCCATGTATCTTTTGAATTAGTAATAAAATCTATGATTGTTGGTTAGTATTATACAGTCTTTTCAATGCACATTCTTAAATCATACAGTTAACATTTTTATTTTCAATCTTCGTTCATTGTACTCTCACTGCATGGGAGTTGAAACTATAGGGATATATACACACACACATATATATATATATATATATATATATATATATATATATATATATATATATATATATATATATATATATATATATACATATATATATATACTGCTATTATTGCACAATGTATGAGAGAGAGAGAGAGAGAGAGAGAGAGAGAGAGAGAGAGAGAGAGAGAGAGAGAGAGTTTGGACCAGGTTAAGACTATAAAAAGGACACAGCATATACTGTTCGCTAAGAAAACTTGCAAGCACTAAGAGTGGGTTGTCCTCTGAACTAGAAGAGCAAGTCCCGTTATAAATTAACAGTTACCAATCTATGCAAATTTGTTTCAATGATGGAGTAAATAAATCTACCAAAATAAAAAAAAAACCTCCAATCTGATAGGCAAAATACGCCCTAACGTAAATATAAATGATAATTGACAGTAAATTAATCTAAACCGGCACTTTCAAATGTATATTTCAAGTTAAAGGAAACTCCTATAAACCTAATGTCTCCAACGTACCGCATTTTCCAATCTCATCTAAAGTAGCCGGGACGCATGCAGATAGCCTAGCAAATGAGAGAGAGAGAGAGAGAGAGAGAGAGAGAGGAGAGAGAGAGAGAGAGAGAGAGAGAGACTAGTGGTTCCACCCCTTTAGAATAATTATATATCTTTTAATTATAACGATGGAATGTAATTTGACGGACAATTTATCACCCCGGGGTGTATTTTTTCCCTCTATGTTATTCCTCTCTTCTTTCCACTCGCAGCAGAAACCTTAAACAGTTAAAAGTTTCCCCAGGTACCATATTACCAGCTTAGGTCAACACAGGGGAACTATAGATTTCAAGAAAAGGCAGTCACGCCCCTACCCCACCTAGGACTACAACTCTGAGAGAGAGAGAGAGAGAGAGAGAGAGAGAGAGAGAGAGAGAGAGAGAGAGAGAGAGAGTCCTGAGGACAACAGGCTTTTGAAAATTACCAGCTTAGGTCAACACAGGGGAACTACAAGGTTTCAAAAAAGAAAAAAAAAAGGAACCTCACGCAGTTACCCCCCCCCCCCTTAGGACAACTTGAGAGAGAGAGAGAGAGAGAGAGAGAGAGAGAGAGAGAGAGAGTGAGTCCTGAGGACAAAAGGCTTTTGAAAATTACCAGCTTAGGTCAACACAGGGGAACTACAAGATTTCAAAAAGAAAAAAAGAAGGAACTCACGCAGTTACCCCCCCCCCCCTTAGGACAACTTGAGAGAGAGAGAGAGAGAGAGAGAGAGAGAGAGAGAGGAGAGAGAGAGAGAGAGAGAGAGAGAGACTAGTGGTTCCACCCCTTTAGAATAATTATATATCTTTTAATTATAACGATGGAATGTAATTTGACGGACAATTTATCACCCCGGGGTGTATTTTTTCCCTCTATGTTATTCCTCTCTTCTTTCCACTCGCAGCAGAAACCTTAAACAGTTAAAAGTTTCCCCAGGTACCATATTACCAGCTTAGGTCAACACAGGGGAACTATAGATTTCAAGAAAAGGCAGTCACGCCCCTACCCCACCTAGGGACTACAACTCTGAGAGAGAGAGAGAGAGAGAGAGAGAGAGAGAGAGAGAAGAGAGAGAGAGTCCTGAGGACAACAGGCTTTTGAAAATTACCAGCTTAGGTCAACACAGGGGAACTACAAGGTTTCAAAAAAGAAAAAAAAAAGGAACTCACGCAGTTACCCCCACCCCCCCTTAGGACAACTTGAGAGAGAGAGAGAGAGAGAGAGAGAGAGAGAGAGAGAGAGAGAGAGAGAGTGAGTCCTGAGGACAAAAGGCTTTTGAAAATTACCAGCTTAGGTCAACACAGGGGAACTACAAGATTTCAAAAAAGAAAAAAGAAGGAACTCACGCAGTTACCCCCCCCCCCTTAGGACAACTTGAGAGAGAGAGAGAGAGAGAGGAGAGAGAGAGAGAGAGAGAGAGAGAGAGAGAGAGAGTGAGTCCTGAGGACAAAAGGCTTTTGAAAATTACCAGCTTAGGTCAACACAGGGGAACTACAAGATTTCAAAAAAGAAAAAAGAAGGAACTCACGCAGTTACCCCCCCCCCTTAGGACAACTTGAGAGAGAGAGAGAGAGAGAGAGAGGAGAGAGAGAGAGAGAGGAGAGAGAGAGAGAGAGAGTGAGTGAGTCCTGAGGACAAAAGGCTTTTGAAAATTACCAGCTTAGGTCAACACAGGGGAACTACAAGATTTCAAAAAAGAAAAAAGAAGGAACTCACGCAGTTACCCCCCCCCCCTTAGGACAACTTGAGGAGAGAGAGAGAGAGAGAGAGAGAGAGAGAGAGAGAGAGAGGAGAGAGAGAGAGAGAGAGAGAGAGAGAGAGACTAGTGGTTCCACCCCTTTAGAATAATTATATATCTTTTAATTATAACGATGGAATGTAATTTGACGGACAATTTATCACCCCGGGGTGTATTTTTTCCCTCTATGTTATTCCTCTCTTCTTTCCACTCGCAGCAGAAACCTTAAACAGTTAAAAGTTTCCCCAGGTACCATATTACCAGCTTAGGTCAACACAGGGGAACTATAGATTTCAAGAAAAGGCAGTCACGCCCCTACCCCACCTAGGACCAACTCTGAGAGAGAGAGAGAGAGAGAGAGAGAGAGAGAGAGAGAGAGAGAGAGAGAGAGAGAGAGAGAGAGAGAGAGAGAGAGAGAGAGAGAGAGAGTCCTGAGGACAACAGGCTTTTGAAAATTACCAGCTTAGGTCAACACAGGGGAACTACAAGGTTTCAAAAAAGAAAAAAAAAAGGAACTCACGCAGTTACCCCCCCCCCTTAGGACAACTTGAGAGAGAGAGAGAGAGAGAGAGAGAGAGAGAGAGAGAGAGAGAGAGAGTGAGTCCTGAGGACAAAAGGCTTTTGAAAATTACCAGCTTAGGTCAACACAGGGGAACTACAAAGATTATCAAAAAAAGAAAAAAGAAGGAACTCACGCAGTTACCCCCCCCTCTTAGTCGACAACTTGAGAGAGAGAGAGATGAGAGATGAGAGAGAGAGAGAGAGAGAGAGAGAGAGTCCTGAGGACAAGAGGCTATTGAAATTCAATTCCTTTTGTTCCAAAAACCAAACACTGGAAGTGAAAGAATGTGTTTCGGTCACTTGATATTCTACGGTAAACCGACGGTGCATTGCGGTCTGTTAGCGTGACAAGATTCACTTCGTCTTATCATTCTCAGCTTTTGCTTAGAACAGGAGCACAGAAAGAGAAAGCTTAGTACTAGATTGCTCAGGTCCATGATAGCAATTTGGAGTCACGCTACGGTAAACACACACACATTGTGATATCCACGGGAGTAGCCATCAAACGAGAGAGAGAAGAGAGAAGAGATGAGAGAGAGACGAGAAGAGAGAGAGAGATCAAAGAGAGGCCTCAAATTATAAGACATTTCTTACAGTGCATCAAAGTATATGAGAGAGAGAGAGAGAGAGAGAGAGAGAGAGCAGAGAGAGAGAGAGAGAGAGAGACCCCTCAAATTATACTAAAATATTTCTTTTAGTGCATCCAAAGAGAGAGAGAGAGAGAGAGAGAGAGAGAGAGGAGAGAGAGAGAGAGAGAGAGAGAGAGAGAGAGAGACCAGAGGCCTCGAATCAAACTAGACGATATTTCTTTTACTGCATTGTGTAATCTAAGAAAAACAAAGGCTATTGTAAACAGTACTAAATATTACTCGAGGGGAAACGGACGGAGTTGCACATATCAATAACAGCAGTGCAGACTTAAATGTCATTTTTTTAATTAACCACCATCAACGAGTTGTTTGAATTCGTTGATGTGTGTATATATATATATATATATATAATATATATATATATATAATACATATATATATATATATAAATATATATATATATATATAATATATATATAATAATATATATATATATATGATAAATATGAATATATATATATATATATATATATATATACTATATATATAAATATATATATATATATATAAATATATCTAATATATATATATATATGAATATATATATATATATATGATAAATATGAATATATATATATATATATATATATATATATATATACATATATATATATATATATATATACATAAATATATATATACATAAATATATATATACATAAATATATATATATATATATATATATATATATATATATATATATATACATAAATATATATATACATAAATATATATACATAAATATATATATATATATATATAAATATATATATATATATATACATAAATATATATATACATAAATATATATATATATATATATAATATATATATATATATATATATAATATATATATATATATATATATATATATATATATATATATATATATATAGGCTATACACAGTTTGTAATTTTAAGAGCCGGACTTTGAAAGGTCACTTGCTATGGCTTTTAAACGCAATCAAAATGCATGGTGAATGCTTTACACATTCTAAATTAAAAAATAAAAACATCGTATATGATTATAAGCTTTCACTCGCTCGGATTTTCTTAATTTTCCTTGGACGAAGAGAGATTTGCAATAGTTATCTTACTCGAATTAACAAAATATCCAATTCGATTTCTAGATTCAAAGCAACGAACGCATAATTTATTCATGTAAAACATAAAGGTCATGACTTATAAGCTATTAATACACCTGAACTAACATCTAACTAGATTAAAAAAGGTAAATTGTATTCAAGCAGGAAGTTTAGTGTTACCGATGACAAGTGCCCCATATACCCACACCGGTAGTAAAGTAGGTTAAAGAGAAATTCCACAGATAGTACTCATACCTGGGCCGTCGTAAGCCTAATTCTTGACCGTTCTTGAATAAAGTTTTCTTGAAGTTTAAAAAATTGTTACTTACGGAGTCTCTACTGAGGTTTTCATTCAACTGTTGAAGTTTCTCGATGCTCTTCTTCAGCATGTCATCTTGATCTGGTGTTGTTTCTTCTTTTCCCTTCTTGATTTTCTCATTTTTGGGGGATGACTTGTTGTTCTTTCGATTCCTCACCACGGTATCCATGGTTTACGGATTAAACGGATAGGCCTCACACTTGAATTAGTGATTCCTTTACCGAATGAAATGGAAACACTTTATCTTACTAAAGTCTTAACACCGACTGACAGCTGTTCCTAGAACTAAGGACGCACTTGTCTTGATGGCTAAAAATGCAGCCCTTCTGCGAGCGACAGGAAAGAAAATGGTATTGACTCTCATTTTCAGTGCTTGGCTTGAGTTGCCAGTTCGTATCTGACAGGCATATGAATCGCTGGAATAAGTTATAATACTAAAATATACTTATGTTATGTGATTTAAGAATGCATCATACATCTTTCATACGTGCTAACAGAGGAGGGTAATTAGTAGCCTCTACTTTGTAATGTAATTAGTTTCTTTGAATATATCATGTATTAATTCACTAATCAGCTTATCATTTCTTAATTTTCTTCCTTTTGCATTAAATTATTCTTCTTTTCTTCCATAAAACTACAAAGGGCGAGTTCTACTTACAAGGACGCTGAGAAACACTCTATATAAAGTAATTTATTTCTCTATTTGCTGGGTGTGTTAGGAGTCTCTCGTCAACCCTGTGCTGCCATCTATTGTTAGACAACGAAACTAAGCTGAAACTAATCCCGGAGAAAACTGTGACATATTTAGGTTTTTGCTACTATTTTCACATGAGGTGAAAGGTTTAACAGTTACTAATACACAAAGATTATATTTATATTACCGTATATCCTCAGAGAGAAATGTGCGTTGCTGTGCGTTGCAATGTTATTACAGTATATTTAAGGAAAGATGCAGGCATATTCTTATTTCCATATACTTTTCGAATAGTCTTAATTTAATTATTTTCTTTGACTTATATATGAAATATATGTACAATTGTGGTATTTTTATATCGCTACTTTTATTTAACAAGAATTGTTGGCGGTTTTTCTTCCGCTTCGGATTTCAATTTGTAATAAATGTTAATAATTTATCTCATCTGAAAGCTGGATGACTCGATAGGATTCAAAAATAAAAAATAAAATGAACAGATGTATTTGCATACTTATACTTATACCAGTTGTTATTTTCTATACATCATTGTTTTACGATTTTTCGCTTTCTATCTTCTTCTTCTTCATCTTCTTCTTCTTCTTCTTCTTCCTCATGAAGAATTTCAATCCTCCTTCCCTTCTGCTTTCACTCCCAATCGCAGGCTCCTTCAACCCCCCCCCCCCCCAACCACCCACAAAAAAAAAAAAAAAAAAAAATAGCATTTTTCCTTTCTTAAAATATTTCCCCACTTTTACTGTCGTCTCTTATCTATCCCAACACACGGCTGAAGTAATATTAAGAGCTAAACTATCAAATAAGTACAGAGAAATAAAATGGATGCTTGGAGCAATAACGAATAAAAAAATGTCTTAGTTAAGCCTTTATCAACTAACGCCACCCTAGCTTAAATCGATATTGTTCTTCCGTTATCCGACTTTTCGAAATCTATCGCATCTTGTCGCTCAGTTCCCTTCCATACTTGTTACAAAGTTATCATATAATCTTCTTAAATTGTTCTCTGTTCCTTTTAAACAATTCATAAAGGGAACGGTATATGAACAGATGTCCGCTAGTTTATTGATACATTTTATGATTTTTATGATTGTTTCCTATTGTTTCCTTACATAAGGAAATCATTCTGTTCCATGGAAGTTTGTTTTGTAATAATAATAATAATAATAATAATAATAATAATAATAATAATAATAATAATAATAATAATAATAATAATAATGAATCCTGCTTCGTAGTAGTAATAATAATAATAATAATAATAATAATAATAATAATAATAAACAAATAATAATAATAATAATAATAATAATAATAATAATAATAATAATAATAATAATAATAATGAAGAAACTTGATTTGCAATAATAATAATAATAATAATAATAATAATAATAATAATAATAATGAAACCTATTTTATAATAATAATAATAATAATAATAATAATAATAATAATAATAATAATAATAATAATAATAATAATAGAATTTCGTTATGATTACTTTAAAAAAAAATGCTTACTTTTTAAGATATCATTTGGTGTATATGTTCCTTCTTTATAAAATCACAATATTCCTTATTTCCCTAAGAATTTTGATGGAAAATTATATCACTAATAATACTATTTACATATAAAAATAATTTACTGGTAGGTCTATAACTAACTACTAATCATACATAAGTTACAAATTAAGCAACTGAGGCTATCGAATGACGTCATTGTGGTTGTAAACACTTCCATATATATATATATATATATATATATATAT
Organism: Palaemon carinicauda; assembly: GCF_036898095.1. NCBI lineage: Eukaryota > Metazoa > Arthropoda > Malacostraca > Decapoda > Palaemonidae > Palaemon > Palaemon carinicauda. Next base: position 75,871,157 of record NC_090727.1, on the reverse strand, counting down.
ATATATATATATATATATATATATATATATATATATATATATATATATATATATATATATATGTATGTATATATATACATATATATATATATATATATATATATATATATATATATATATATATATATATATATATTTATATATATATATATATATATATATATATATATATATAAACTGTTAAAAAACCGTAATTTTAATCAGAAATTCTTCGTAAAAATATACTGTTCTCAGCCGTATTTCAGTAAAATATAGGTGACCATAATTTTACCTTACTTTGTTATTATATTTTACGGGTTGGTGACCGTAATATCACGCCTTTGCGTCAGTATATCCGTTTTTAAAACGGTGAAAATCCTGGAATAAATGTTGCCAGGCATTTAAAGTTTTTCTAATGTAAATTTTTAACAGTGTACCGGCATTACTACCTGTCAATCATACATTACTTATTCACATTCCTTAACTTCTTCATCTTTGTCTACATCTTTTCCCACTATGTGGGGTCGATGTTTCTGGTCAGCTTTCTCCATCTACCTCTGTCCCACACCTCATCACCGGTCAATCCCTTTGATCGAAGGTCATCCTTGATACAATCCATCCACCTTCCCTTTGGTCTCCCTCTCCTTCTCGTTCCCTGTACCTCCATTTCCATCACTCTCCTCCCAATATACTGTCCATCTCTTCTCATGACATGACCATACCACCTCAGTCTACTTTCTTGGATCTTATCTGATAGTTTTCTAACTCCCGCGGTACCCCTAATTACCTCTCCTTAACAAAAAAAAAGTAATTAAAAAACAGAATAGGGTCAGAAAATCTCTCTAAATATCCTCTTTTATCTTTCGTATCACGTAATCCTATTAACTTGATGTTGCAACCGGTCGAGTCGTAATATTTTTGACGCATGAGAAAGAGTATCTTGGAGTGGATATATTTCATCAGGCTTTGTGACATCGATTTATCATTGTTATCATCATCATTATTGCCATTATCACTATTATTAGTGTTGCAGAGTCAAGAAAGGAGTTATGTAATTTTATATAATCATATGTATATGCATATGTATATATATACATACACATATATATGTATATATATATATATATATATATATATATATATATACATACATATTTTAAATGTATATATAATTGTATATACATATATGCATATATTTACAGTATATATATATATATATATATATATATATATATATATATATATATATATATATATATATATATATATATATATATATATATATACAGTATGTATATATATATACTTATATGTATATATATTTTTTCATTACTAATATTATTATTATTATCATTATTATTATTATTATTATTATTATTATTATTATTATTAGTAGTAGTAGTAGTAGTAGTAGTAGTAGTAGTAGTAGTAGTAGTAGTACCTAGAAAATTCGTATATTTCCTACGGTTAAAAAAAATTAAAGAAAAAATTCTGGCGTGATATTTTTCCTTAATATGATAAACAATCTGCTTTCCTTATCTTAATAATAGCTGATCATTCAATACAACCTTATAATACATCTATTTTCCACCGATAATTCAGTCCTTTTCACTGAAAAAAAAAAAAAAAAAAAAAAACTTCAGGAAAGTTCTCGCTTGTATTAAGTGGGATTGAACGAAACCAGTCGAAGTAAAGTTAAATAAATCGGACGGAAAGAACATGGAGAAAAGTAGGAGTGTGGAGTTTAGAGGGCAGACCAACTTGCTGCTTGTTTCGTTCCAAGTCGTTGAAAGAGTGTGATGGTATTTTGGTCGGGCTGAATATAGTTATACGACTGATCGGTAGAGAAAAATGAGCGAAGTAATATGGAAAATTAAAAAGGAAAAAACAGTGGGAAAATAATTATGTAGAAGAGTTATGGAAGAGGAAAAGAAAATGCAAGATTTAACATGGAAAATTTAAAGAAATAAGTGGAAAAATAATCATAGTAGAAGAGTTATGGAAGAGGGAGAGGAACATGCAAGATGTAACGTGGAAAATTAAAAGAAATAAGTTAGTAAATAATCATAGTAGAAGAGTTATGAAAGAGAGAAAGAAAAATGCAAGATGTAACGTGGAAAATTAAAAGAAATAAGTTAGTAAATAATCATAGTAGAAGAGTTATGAAAGAGAGAAAGAAAAATGCAAGATGTAACGTGGAAAATTAAAAGAAATAAGTTAGTAAATAATTATAGTAGAAGAGTTATGAAAGAGAGAAAGAAAAATGCAAGATGTAACGTGGAAAATTAAAAAAAAAATAAGTTAGTAAATAATTATAGTAGGAGAGTTATGGAAGAGTTCACATCTTGCATCTTTCCCAGTAACTTTTTTTTTTAATCTTTTTATTCATACTTGAATGTTGCATGATCTTGCTCTTCGCCTGGGCTCTTCTGTCTCCCCAGCTGGTTTCATCATTTCCATTTGTCACACATTCCATAACACGGCACGGTGAAGCGAATGGCCCAATGTTGCATTTCGTACAAAAGCTTCATCGTTTGGAGCCTTTTAGCAGAGAAGGATTTATGGCACACGTCATATCTTTTGAAAGCAATGCCAAAAGACGTGTTCTCTCTTACACATACTCACATGCACATATCCACACATGCATACGCATTCATAAACGCATCCACACACTCAGTCATAAACAATATATATACATATATATATATATATATATATATATATATATATATATATATATATATATATATATGTGTGTGTGTGTGTGTGTGTGTGTGTGTGTGTGTGTGTGTGTGTGTGTGTGTATGTATATATAAAGACATTGTAGTGTAGTGAATAAAATATGAAGAAAATGAATAATCATGGTTTATTAAACCAAAGGATATATATATATATATATATATATATATATATATATATATATATATATATATATATATATATATATATATATATCCTTTATATTTTTCTCACTGGGCGCGAGCAAAAGATATTTTTACGTTGTTACTGTTTTTAGAATGATTTATTGTTAATTTGTTCTCACCATTTATTTATTTCCATTTTTCCTTTCCTAACTGGGCTATTTTTCCCTGTTGGAGCCCTTGGGCTTATAGCATCTTGCTATTCCAACTAGGGTTATAGCTTGGCTAATAATAATAATAATAATAATAATAATAATAATAATAATAATAATAATAATAATAATAATAAAATGTTAAATCCCACTGATATTTCGTCAAAGTTTCTTCACCCACTATAGCCTTGAACCAAACTAATAACAGGCTGCAAACAGCATCACCGAAACCTACAACAACCTTCAGTAGAAGGTCTGGTGCGAGGCGCAACGCGAAACGAATCTAAACGCGAAAAGTAAATGAGTTAAAATAAAAACTTTTTTATCTCAAATTTTAATCTCTACGCCACCGTCCTCACTGACGTCACCAAGCGAGCGAAAGAGCATCCAGGGTCGATTATCTCACAGCCCTAACTGCATCTTTTATTAACATTCAAACCAATAGCCACCTCGGGGGATAATTACACAGTATTCCGTTGCTATTAAAGTGCATTACTCCCGCTGCAGTTGCATTTCCAAAGGTGCATTAGAGAACTCGTTAACCGTGGTTTGACTGCGGCATTTCTTGCAACTTGTGTTGTTATTAAACTTCCGTTGTTATTATTATTATTATTATTATTATTATTATTATTATTATTATTATTATTATTACTATTATTATTATTATTATTATGGTTTTTGTTATTATTATTGTAATTATAGTAAATATATAAATATTCTTCTTCTTCTTCTTCTTCTTCTTATTATTATTATTATTATTATCATCATCATCATTATATCATAAACTTCTTCTTCTTCTTCTTCTTCTTCTTCTTCTTCTTCTTCTTCTTCTTCTTCTTCTTCTTCTTCTTCTTCTTCTTCTTCTTCTTCTTCTTATTATTATTATTATTATTATTATTATTATTATCATTATTATTATTATTATTATTACTATTATTCAGCCTAAATGGCTGAGGACTTTGAAGCGTGAAGCAGAAGATGATGAATGGAGAAGTATTGAATTAATATCCCAAGATAGAGACGACTGGCGAAATCTAACCGAGGCCCTTTGCGTCAATAGGCGTAAGAGGAGATGGAGATGATGATAATGATTGTGCAATAACTTCCTTTCATAATTCGTCAGCCAGTTCACACTCTTAAGCGTAGAATTTCACAAAATACTTCAAGGGTATCGCATGTAGAAATTTCTATTCGGTGACTGGACTGCTTTTTAGATACGCTCTAAATCTCAATTAAGCTTCTACATTTTGCTTTGAGAAAGAGAATAGCTACTTGATTTGAATTTTCCCACTTCTATGTGGGGTCGATGTTTCTGGCCAGCTTTCTCCATCTACCTCTGTTCCGCACTTCATCACCGGTTAATCCCTTTGATCGAAGGTCATCCTTGATACAGTCTATCCACCTTCGCTTTGGTCTCCCCCTCCTTCTCGTTCTCTGTATCTCCATTTCCATCCCTCTCCTCCCAAAATACTGTTCATCTCTTCTCATGACATGACCATACCACCTCAGTCTACTTTCTTGAATAATAATAATAATAATAATAATAATAATAATAATAATAATAATAATAATAATAATAATAATAATAATATTACATAGTTACATGCGCATTTCCGAGAAAATGTGTCATTTCATTCCTCATCTCCTCCTACACCTATTGACGCAAAGTTCCTCGGTTAGATTTCGCCAGTCGTCTCTATCTTGAGCTCTTAATTCAATACTTCTCCATTCATTATCTCCTACTTCACGTTTCATAGTCCTCAGCCATTTAGGCTTGGGTCTACCAACTCATTTAGTGCCTTGTGGAGCCCAGCTGAACGTTTGGTGAACTAATCTATCTTGGGGAGTACGAAGAGCATGGCCAAACCATCTCCATCTACCCCTCACCATGATGTCATCCACATATGGCACTCGAGAAATCTCTCTTATAGTTATCATTTCATTAATAATGGCTAAATATCATTTTCGAAAAAGTGGTCATGTTACTACTGATGACTAAAAGGACAAACGTCCATTGAAAAAAAAAAACAAGTAAATTTAACAGGTATTGATAACAATTCTTTAGTAATGAATCAAATGTAATATTACGCAATCGAAGTGCACTCGTCTAGACACACGTCATTTCTATAGATATGAATAATTATACTAAGATACTCATCACAAATATATATATATATATATATATATATATATATATATATATATATATATATATATATATATATATATATATATAAATATATATATATATATATATATATATATATATATATATATATATATATATATATATATATATATAACCGTTGACCTTCGCAAATAATAATAATAATAATAATAATAATAATAATAATAATAATAATAATAATAATAATAATAATAATAATAATAATAATATATGCTATAGTTCCACAAGTTAAAATGTATAAAATTATACAACTTGGTGCCGGTCCCAAGCCCGGGTAAATGGGGAGGGTTGGCGGCAGGAAAGGCATCCGGCTATTAAAAATTAGCCAAAACAAATATGGCCAGTAGAGATTGAGAAATTATAATTAATGCTAGGGCGTATATACGATGAAGTGTGGGACAGAGGTAGATGGAGAACGCTGGCCAGAAACATCGACCCCACATAAAAGTGAGAAAAGATGCAGACAAAGAAGATTATTACTTGTGAAGCTACTACCCTAGTTGGAAAAGCAGGATGCTATAAGCCCAATGGCTCCAAATGGGAAAATATAAATATGTAGTTTGGGACACTACAGTCAATTTCTTTTAATGAGACGCATTTGCACCGACTCGCAGCGGTGCCCTTTTAGCTCGGAAAAGTTTCCTGATCGCTGATTGGTTAGAATTTTCTTGTCCAACCAATCACCGATCAGGAAACTTTTCCGAGCTAAAAGGGCACCGCTGCGAGTCGGTGTAACTCTGCCTCGCTAAAAAAAATTGACTATAAGATAAGGACTTACAGATTAACTTTTAAGTAACATCATGAACACTGAGAGGTGTGGACTATGATTGCTACTTTTTATAATATACGGCAACGTTTACCTGGTTAGAATTATTTATCATAGAAAATCAATTTTTACTAGAGTAACTAGACTATAAGGTAAGATATATTTCTAGTTGGCGAGAAGCCCAATTTAAACAGATATCCAACTAATAATGTAGATTATCTAGAAGTTTATTATTATTATTATTATTATTATTATTATTATTATTATTATTATTATTATTATTATTATTATTTGGTAAACAAGATCTCAATATGACATATAATATTCGTTATAAACGGGAATATATGATAAAGTAATGGTACTCAACTTAGCATTTTGCCTCAATTGTATAATATAGTCTTTATTGGGCGCCATAGTCCAGCCCAGTTTAACATTTGGTACATGATATTACGCGTATGATTGATCTAACGCTGTTATTCCATAAGAAATCCCGTTTTGAAAACAAATCACTTTTATATTTTCATAGTTTTTAGACCACTTATATAACTCTAGACCTAGTGGTGATGAGAATTCTAAATGATGCAGATTTTATCTCCGTTTTCTTTGCCTTATGTGTATCAATAGAAAACTATTTAATGGTATCCTAATGAAAACTAAATGAAACTCTTTCATAACTATAATGGACATCACATGAAAACTATATTAGGCGCTTCCATATACACAACATAACATGCTTCAACACATCATCTTTGGAACTATAATAGAAGATATGGCTAACTGGAGGTAGCATTAACTATTTTATAACTAACTGTATGTTAAATAAATCTGACTAGTATTTTTTACGATTTTTTTTTTCTTTTTTAATAGTTTAACTCTCGTCTGACCATAATCATGATAGAAAGTGCGAACTGATCTAGGTTCAACATTAAAAATGTTCACAACGAAAATAGTGTCAACTGTGGAAATGAGAGATGAAATATGATCTATATAGTGGTATCCTAACTTGAAGCTCTTGGTGTAAATTTTTAAATAAATGTTTTCTGATGCAAATATGGAAGACATTTTTTGAGGAACTAAGCTTTGAACAGTTTAATTCCACATTAAGTTGGTTTGCTGGTAATATATATCCTGATTCCTTTATGGAATAAGAAATATTTTTGGTGTAATGGAATAGTACTTGTAAATATATGTATATCTTATTATAAAAAAGTTTTTTAGTTTAAGTTCTCTTATTGAGAAGCAATACTACTTTTTAATTTTAAGCTATTTTCTATTGGTGGAGAGACTGAGAGTCCGACTGTCCGAGTTCGGGAACTTCAGCGCCCATTTGGCTGTTGACTGTTGTTTTTGTCAGTGACCGTGTCACAAGCAATAACGTAAACGGAGATAACGCCTGTATTATGTGATGACCGTTTCATCTATTCCTATCTATAACCTTATCCTATTCCCAACTAACATTATCCTTCCCTTCCCAGTGCCATGTCTCGTTGTTACTAGGAGTGCCACTATAGAATACAGGTAAGCTGTGAGATATTGTTCTATGATCTTATGTATCCTAGCTTTGTGTAATACTTCTTTAGGTTGTTGTGGCCTGATTGGTAACGTCTCTGCCTGGTGTTTGCCAAACGGGGGTTTGAGTCCCGCTCAGACTCGTTAGTGCTATTAGTGTCTGCAACCTTACCATCCTTGCAAGCTAAGGTTGAGCGGGGGTGGGGGTTCGGGGGAGCCTATAGGTCTATCTGCTGAGTCATCAGCAGCCACTGCCTGGCCCTCCCTGGTTCTAGCTTGGGTGGAGAGGAGGCTTGGGCGCTGATCATATGATATATGGTCAGTCTCTAGGGCATCGTCCTGCTTGCTAGGGCAATATCACTGTCCCTTGCCTCTGCCATTCATGTGCGACCTTTAAACCTTTAAGGCCACTACACTTGGCCTCAAAGATATTGATTTTACCAGTTCTATTCCATCTGCAAAACGGAATGATTATCAGCGGCACAATAGATGTAAATTTGTGAAGACCTAGGCTTACTTTAAACTGAAATTTGTAATTTTGAAGTTCGTTGTAAATTTCCGTTCGATTTCGTTAAAATTCATACATTCTTAAATACATTTATGATGTTTTGTGTTTTCTAAGTTCTCAACATTTTGACAGACATTTTGATCATGGTTCTATTATTCTTTACAAGTTTATTTCTTGCTGTTTTATCAGAGCTTCCCGTTTCAGGTGATAATAATGGTGAGAGATACTTATTATGAATTGTCAATTTTGTTTGATTATCCACTTTTTGTCTGCTCTTGTACAAGAATCCATCGTTTTCTTATCTGAGAATAAATTAACAATATATCATTCTAAAAACAGTAACAGCGTCAAAACAGATATGTCCTATATAAACTATATAATTCCTGCTGAAGTAACATTATTATTATTATTATTATTATTATTATTATTATTATTATTATTATTATTATTATTATTATTATTACTTGCTAAGCTACAACCCTAGTTGGAAAAGCAAGATGCTATAAGCCCAAGAGGCTCCAACGTGGAAAATAGCCCAGTGGGGAAAGGAAACAAGGAAAATTAAATATTTTAAGAACAGTAACAAAATTAGAGTAAATATTTCGTATATAAACTATAATAACTTCAAAAATAAATGAAGAGGAATAAAACAGAATAGTGTGCCCAAGTGTATAAATGCATGGTACACATGTAGGCCTACAAAATTTCTCATATCTATCATTAATCTTGTAACCTTCAGGATAAATTTCTTCTCTTTTGTGGATATGAATATGAATCCTAGAGCCTACAAGAAGTAAGTATTTTAAATCTATATTCCCTAATAAAAAGAAAATAAAAAAGTTAAGTTTCCCATACTGGTCAACGGACCAACTTCCCAGACACTTAATTACAGTGGAAGCCATAAGACTTATAATAACTTACTACGATTTCCTTGCCAAGAGGAACAACAGCAGCGCGAAAGTTTATATTTAAACGAGAATAGTTTCTTTGGCTTCCGGTTCACATAAGCTTTCAAAATAGACCGAGGTGTCATTGATTACTAGGAATTATTAGCGTAACTTAGTTTACAAGTAGGTCTAAAGGGAGGTTTGAAATTTAATTCTCGTCGGGGAAAAAAGTGAGATTAAGACTAGCAACTTAGAGAGAGAGAGAGAGAGAGAGAGAGAGAGAGAGAGAGATAATGTTATGTTTAATTTTGACTACTAGTTATTGCTGTTATTAATAAATTCAAAGCAACAACCCTAGTTGGAAAAGCAGGATACTATAAGCCCAGGGACCCCAACAGGGAAAATAGCCCAGTGAGGAAAGGAAACAAGGAAAAATAAAATATTCTTAGAACAGTAATAACATTAAAATAAATATTTCCTGTATAAACAATAATGACTTTAATTAAACTAGAGGAAGAGAAACCAGATAGAACAGTGTACCCGAGTGTACTCTCAAGCAAGAGAACTCGAACCCAAGACAGTGGAAGACCATGGTACAGAGGATATGGCAATAATAGTGCCGTGCATATTATACAAAAAAAAAAAAAATTTACTTGATAAATTCTTTGAAATTCTTTCAAGAATATGCGTCATCTAGGCCTAACCAGTCCTTCTGTTAAGCACAAATGGGCAACAGATATGTAACTGTAACAACAGTATTGTGATCTCAAATTTTGTCATAACTACAGCGTACAGTAACACGAAACAAACTACAGCTAAGTCTACAAATTTTATGAAAATTTATCAAATGAGAGAGAGATAAACCATTTCATTTTCAATGAAAAGAAAAATTCATCGTAAACCTTTCACATCGAGTAATATCTCATGACCATTCCATCAGTCGCTCTATGAAATTGCCATATCAAAGAGACGAAAAAAAGGTGAATATCAAAGAGCAATTGTTTATTAGCTGCAATATTGAGCGGTATTCCCGAATGGCTCATATATCCGTCAGTTGATATCCGGCATTATTAAAAAATTCGAAGCTCGGTCAATTGTACTGTTTCCATTTGTAGAGTTTATGATTATTGATGACACAGCGAAATATTGCGATGGTTTCATCCAAACCTTCTTTCATTAAATTCAGGATATTGTGGACTTCATATTTTACTAAACAAAGATTTTTCGCTTTTTGGAAATGATTGGCACTGTTGCATCGTAGACTTACTATTCTAGGAAACCGGAGCAATATGTTTGATGAAATAGGGAAACCAAAATTTGAAATCAACAGAAGACAGTAATTGTAAAAACATGATTAAAATTAACGAAGAAAGGTAATAGCTTGAAACCTTGTAGCTTTTGTGATAACAATGTTCTTTCCTTTCGTAGGTCTTCACAAAGGAGCTAGGCCTATAAGAACAAATTAATATTTAGGTCTTATCCTTGGCGACCAACAGACGAACTTCACAGGCAATATATTTGCAGAAAATTTCATTTGAACTTATGAGAACGTTTGGATTTTACGTCTCTAATGAACGATAACATCATGTAAAAGAATTACCTTAAGAAATTTAATCCATATGAAATCTATACAAAAGGTGTTACTCGACAATCTTTGGAAAAGTTGAGCTTTTTAAAAGTATACAAAAGGAGCTATCTCGTAAAAGGTGTCGACTGCCAAACTACCCTAGACCCAACCTCATCCGGAGAAAATAGCTTCTTAACTCTCTACAAAATGTGGCCACTTGATCCCTTGCCTTCCTTCCTGATACAGAGGTTAATAGGGAAAGCTTTATTAATGAAGAAAAGGGAAATGGAAGCACTGGATAGCCTATCCAATTGGAGTCACAATAGAGAGGGACTTTGGCGTTGAATGGATAGAAACGAAGACAAAAGATATAATAGCCTCTATTTCTTTTCCAGCATTGAAAAATAAAGTGTCCTGCTTTCACAATTGTTTCTCTGAATGTGAGAGAGAGAGAGAGAGAGAGAGAGAGAGAGAGAGAGAGAGAGAGAGAGAGAGAGAGAGAGAGAGAGAAAGAAAGAGAGAGAGAGAGAGAGAGAGAGAGAGAGAGAGAGAGAGAGAGAGAGAGAGAGAGAGATTTGCAATTAGTTTTGAATGTCCCGAGTGAGTTAAACCTCATGTTGAAATGTTTAATTTTTTGTATGTTTGTGAATATTTGAAAGAGTTTGTGTATAAATGCAAGTATGGTGCATGAAGACCCCCTATATGTAAATACAGTGCATCTTGCTTTCTACCATATGTTCAACTGCTTGTAAATGAAGCTTCGGAACACCGTGGGCTTGTTGCAGAGAGTATAGAAAGAAAAAAAAATCAAGAAATTATTATTATTATTATTATTATTATTATTATTATTATTATTATTTGCTAAGCTACAATCCTAGTTGGAAAAGCAGGTTGCTATAAGCACAGGTGTCCCAACAGGGAAAATAGCCCAGTGAGGACAGGAAATAAGGAGAAATAAAATATCTTAAGAACATTAAAAACACTAAGATAACTATTTCCTATATAGACTATAAATACTTTAACAAAACAAGAGGAAGAGAAAATAGAATAGTGTGCTCGAGTGTACCCTCAAACAAGAGAACTCTAGCTCAAGACAGTGAAAGACCATGGTACAGAGGCTATGACACTACCAAGACTAGAGAACAATGGTTTGATTTTGGATTGTCCTTCTCCTAGAAGAGCTGCTTACCACAGCTAAAGAGTCTCTTCTATCCTTACCAAGAGGTAAGTAGCCACTGAACAATTACAGTGCAGTAGTTAACCCCTCGGGTGAAGAAGAATTTTTTGGGTATTCTCAGTGTTCTAAATATGTAGACAGATATGCACACACGTATACATATACTCAGATTCAACCTTTCCCACCCCTCCCCCTTTCCTAACTACAAGCCGCTGGTTTGGAAATTTGTGGGAGTGTTTCCGGGCAGTGTAGGCCTACATCTCTGGGTACCCCCATCTCACCAGGGTATGACTATCCCTCTCACCTGAGCGTGACAAGATAGATACATACATATACACTCACTTTTCTTTATTACATAAGGGAAATAATTTTGGCTTGGCTGTTTCTCTCATTTCTGAACGCTGAAAACATGCCTACAATGCACAGGTACATATAGATATCTTTCTTAGAGCTCTCCAATGTTATCAGCGGCACTGCATAGAAATCTCCCTACTCTGTGGTTTATTAATAGCAGCCTCAGATAACAAATGATAAGACTTATCATACAAAGACCCAACACACCAAGTACGAGAATCAGCACATGGTGTTGCAAACATTGACCTAACAATCCTTAATTGGATATTCATATTGACTCAAGGAGATAACACAAACGTGAAAATCTCATATCAATTTAGTTTGTTAAAGATGTAGTTAAAAATATGGCATTTGTCCGTATTTCACTGGACACGCATAGCTTTCGTCAGCTATCTAATATTGATGCCTGACCCTGCATGACGTCATGCAGGTGAGATGGTAGTCTTTTAAATTTTATAAGTTATAACAACGTTAGTCAATAATGTCAAGTGGGTTACAATTATCTTTAAGAATTATGTCCCTTACTTCGGAAAGGTTTTTTCTTTATTAAGATGATTAAAACAATACAAATAAGATTGATATATGAAGTATATTTGGAAAAAATATATATCGACTTGATAATATCCGAACAGGCAACTCAATTGTAGTCGGAATGTTTGCGTGTTCCGTCTTTGGGCGAGAACTTCGGTCGATCAGTATTCAGTACGTTGGACTTCAAGAAACGAAACGGTGTTCTTCTTAGGTGGCCCATTAGATTTATAGCTAAGCTAGTAATCTAGTAATACAGTAATCTGTTTTCAAATAATCTCCATTCGCAATTGCCTAGTATCATCGACTGAACAGCACCCATTCTTAGGAGTAAGGTATGTGTCAAGGATTCATGCAAAGTATACTTCATTGAATATTTATTTATTTTCAACTTAACCGTTTAGATTTTGTCATCATCTTTTTGAAGGTGAAGTGTTTAAGGATATATACGATCGTGTAGTTTTCTGTAGGATATATAATCCTTTCAGGGTTAAATTTGAAGGAAGAATTGTTGAACTAAAAGAAAACGAGGGGACATTCGGTCATCGCTCCTCAGTCTAGTGTTATCCACGTTGCTGTCGCCTTAGTCACAACCCCCAACAAAACCTATATAAGTGAAAATTCTCAGAAGCCATAACTTACAATTAATGTGGATATCAAGTCCTTGGACTGTATTGCGTGAAATTATATATTTATCATACCTTTAATATCAAGAAGGAAATTAAAGATTATATTGGTTTACTTCGTCAATAATTTAAAGAACTCGTCCGCTTCAGCATGACAGAGACCAATTATAATTGACTGACCTTTAAGTTTAAGTATCACACTATAACAACGCTAGGCAATTGCCAAGGGCTATAAACTATAAAGTAACTTAAGAAATTGTGTTTCTGCTTATAGAATGCATTTAGTGAAACTCTTAAAGATTATGCATTAAATTTGTTGAAATATTGGATACTAAACCATTATCCTTACTGGTAGTATCCTGCGTTCTTTAAAGACAACAATTTTAATAGTTTCATAAATGTACGGCTCGATATTATTATTTTGTGCGTTTAGGTAGCGTTTAACTGGAACTTTAACTTGGCAATTAAACAATTTGATGTAGAGAAATACATAATTAGAAGGGCAGATGTATGAAAAAAAAAATTATCTATTGCTTTAGGCAAATGAAAATGAGAATTCTCTAAAACTTATTCTCTATTAGTGATTTATCCGGCCATTTCAAGGCTAAAAGTGAGCCAATATTGCCACATATCGTGGTTGCCGTGGTGGTGTTCTGGTAGCCATAGCTACCATATGTCAAGGATCACTAACGCTAATCAGGCTACTGTAGTTTTTTCTTAACGGATTCGGCCAATAACCGAATTTTAACCATTTTAAGATTATTTGTTGATGTTAATGTTTTTGAAATATTTTCTGAAATTTGTTCATTACTTCTTATATCATTTATTTATTTCCTTTCCTCACCGGGCTATTTTTTTTTCCTTGTTGGAGCCCTTGGGTTTATAGCATCTGGCTTTTCCAACTAGGGTTATAGCTTAGCTAATAATAATAATAATAATAATAATAATAATACTGGAAAACAGGGAAACTTTGGCTATTATCTATAGTATTTTGATGGAGACTATCAATAATTATCATATATTAGACAAATTTATATACAATAATACATCAAAACTATATAGAATATTATTTTCCATTTCTTTCATTAATTCATTTTGAAAATCATGGGTATGAAGAGCATAGTAAAAAAAAAAATTAGTCTCATTTTGTTATAAACTAGTGTAGGCCTACCCATCCCTCAGTTTAACAATTACGGCAAAACTTTATTAATTCTTCAACTGCAACGTCCTCATATTATTATTATTATTATTATTATTATTATTATTATCCAAGCTACAACCCTAGTTGGAAAAGCAAGATGCTATAAGCCCAGGGGCCCCAATAGGGAAAAATAGCCCAGTGAGGAAAGGAAATAAGGAAATAAATAAATGAAAAGAACAAATTAAGCTGTATGGCAGTATGAGCATCATACACTACGTTTTTTGTTCAAGTTTAGTGGTTTTGTGTGCGTGTGTGTGTGTGTTACCGGTTTAATATGTAACAGAATATTTATACGGGATGTGGAGTAATAAAGTGTGCCCATAACGATAAAAAACGACGGTGCTGTGCGGTTACTATATAGTGGCTGTCATAAATAGTAATACACCATATTTAGTGAGGCATTTTACCATAGTTTTTTATCTGTTGCACAAACT